>NC_089812.1:14603336-14855836 GCF_029633855.1 Hoplias malabaricus
TTGTCGAGATCTGTGAGGCAGCCTAGGAGTTTGTGTTTGGACAAAAGCGGTGGCACAGTTTTACAGTGGGCTACGGCCCAAACCATTTCTGTTTAAACACATCATTAGATGTCGGATAGATTTTACAGTATCCCCCTCTTGGAATTTGAGTTCTGGAATTTGTAGAATTTCCTGGGAACAACATGAACTGACCCTAGATCAGTGCATTTGTTTAAGTTTAATGGGAAAAACACTATATATTGTTTAAATAATCTTACCAAAATAGATAAGGTGAAGACTTTTTAATATGGCTTTAAGAAACACTTTATCCCACTATATTTGTAAATATTGTTAGTTTTTATTTAGCTTCCAGAGGACTACTTTTCAGCAGGATGTATCGTTTGATTATTACCAGAATACTGATGTGGGCAGAGTGGGATATTCAATCTTCTGTGGAATAGTCTGTTAAATTGAAATGGATTCAGCTTGTAATAACACATATCTGTAACTACATATCAATACATAGAGTGCAGTAGCAAGAGCCTGCTGGGTTGTGCTTCTTCTCTTACAATGATGCGCACCACAGCATTTTGCATGCCAATAAAACAGTCTCCTCATGGAGACTTAAGTCTATAAAACATGGCTTTTTAACTGACGTTATATGCCTTTTTCAAAAGTTAACAGTTCCCTGAGGGCTTAATGAAACATCAATATGCTTTGGTCAAAATACCAAAAGGAACAAACCACACAGCTGCATAATCCGCCTGTCTAAACATCCCTGCTCAGTGGTTGTTCCTTTAAATGATAACGAGCCCCTCACTGTTCACTCTGAGCAGAAGCTCTGATTTTTAGCCATTTTCACTCTGTGCTCTTTCTTTCCCTTCTCGTTATCTCCAGTCTTACTCAGTGCATTTGGTAGCCTTTACACTCTCTCAAATACTTGGGTTCAGTGCTGTGATTGGCCAGACTCTGATGAGGGGATGGGGCAATTCTTCTATGTAAATGAGATGAAGAACAAAATCAGAACTACTATATTTATCTTAATTTTACTGACTTAGGCAGCCAATGAAATACTGGGCATTCTTGTTTAACACTTTGTGGGTTGGTTGGTGTTGTTTTTTTTCTTTTGCATAATATGTCCCCTTTAAAACTTTGAAAACCTGCACAAACTAATAACTAACACAGCGACTCACTGAAACCATAAATAGATTTTAATTGAGTGATTAGAACAGCTCTGTTAAAAACTGAATGCTTACACACACCTTGTGAACAGATGTTGGAGGAAGCCGCTTATAACAAACACCATGATTCACAAGAGGAGGAATAGCCTTTCATTTTATTCAATAAGCTCATCATAAATTATCGCACATAAAATATTCTTTCCCCCAGAGTTACAAAGTGGATAGCAATGTCTGTTGAAAGCCGTATTGGTGTAGTTCCTCAAGAAAACAGAAAGGAGCTGTTCAGGAGGAGGATTATCCTAGCTTTATAAACAGCATAGATCCAGGCAGCTTGAGAGGGTGGGGTTCGACGGGCGCACGTGTGTATTTTGTGTGGGGTGGGCATTAGGGGTTATGCCACTGCTCAGCCTTTTACAGCTAGAGACAAGATACAGATGAACTAATCGCTCAACACGCCAGAAACTACAAACACACTCCTGATATACTTAAAACAAACGAAAAGGGGGCTTGAGGAAACATGAGAAAGTAAGAATGAGGGAGAGAAAAAAATGAAAATAAAATGATGGAAGTGGAATGACAAGAATGTCTAAGTGTGAGCTTGCTGTGATATACAGTGTCAGGTATGGCAGTATTAAAAAACAAAATGAACTAAAATAGTGTTAGCAATGGCTATGTGCATGGTGCATTGTCTAAATAATAAACATTGTCAGTGCACTTTGCATACAATGAAGCGAAAAGAAAAAAAGAAAGAAATATAGAGGCCTTAAAAAAATGGGGTGGGGTTTGTGGACAGATGTAGACCAATGATGGCAAAGACAGGGCTATGCTTTTAGGAGGATGGACTCGGAAAAGTCCAGTGTGTCTATTCTGCAGTCCATGTAAGTCTTGAGCGTCCATTAACACTTTTTTGATTAAACCTTCTGCACCATTTTATCCCTCTGTGTTTGTTCTTACGTTCATAGTTTTGCTTTTTTGTATTCCTCAGTGGTACTCAGTCCCTCCCTCTCCGGCCATCCCGGGCTGTGATTGGCCAATGGGGAATGGGAGGTGGGATGTTAGTTACTTTGTGGTCCAGTCTGGACAGCATCCAGCAAAAAGTAGATCCATCCACGGAGCTGGAACTAGCCATGAAACGCCAGGGACAGCTTTTACTCGCCTCTATTTGGACATCTGCTGCTGGATGTGGAGCAAAAACTCGTAGTAGGACAATGCAGATTCGGAGCGATCCTCTACCAAATGCTGGAAAAAATTGCTCTTTGTAGAAGGGTCATCTCTGAAAAGAGAGAGAGAGAGAGAAACAGAGAAATTTAAGCTTCCTGTCCGTGCATGTGGATAAACACAAAGGCAACAGAAGTTTAAAAAGGTTATTTACTGACATTGTACAGTCTTTCTAAACAAGGCACCGCAGAAAGAAAACAAACTATCACTATAAACTATAAAAGGGAGGAGTGGAGCCTTAGTGAAAATACACCCAAATTCACTGTGAACAATAAAAGGGTCCTGCTGCTAACGGCAGTAACTCTGGATAAACAGAGTGAAAGTGTGAGAAGAAAGATACCCAAGCAGCAAGAAAGAAGCCAATCTAAAAAATAAAATAAAAGTGTTCTGAGAATCAGAAATAGCAGAAAGAAAAAGAGAAAAAAACTAAACTAAAAAAGAGGAAAAGAAAAAAATAACAAATAATTGAAAACTGAAGGAAACATGAAAAAAGTAAGGAAAGTCTTAAAAAATGTAATAATAATAATAATAAATATAAAAACTCATAATGGATCACTGGGATCATACTTCAGCACATAGAGGGCAGCAGAAAAGGGTCTCGACTCCTGCAGCCAGGACACAAAGGCTCGGGTTCTCACTGAAGATGCAGTCTCCAGCTCCGGAATCTCAGTCTGCTCACAAACAAACACAAATCAGGCTTTTATTTATTTTCTGTGCATTATATTTCTTGCTGGAAGCTGGTATGTTGTTGTAGACTGAAGCTCATTTGTCTGCAGGGCCACGTTGTGGTCGGGGGAGGTATGATTTTGGTTTGGGGGCACAGAGGTGGTTTCGTAAAATATGAGCGGGTTTGGACTTTGGTCAGTTCACTGCTTATATATAGAGACAAGAACAATACAGTCCCACTGCTACTTTTCCTGTTCGAAAAACTCTTTCAGTCTGATGTAATTCTGCCAAACAATAGTGTCTTAAAGGAACAGTGTGGACAATGGTCCATATTTATCAACATCTTTGTTACTGTTGAACTCTAAATGACAAGGACTTGGACACTTTGAATTGGAGTGTACATATTCATCTATAAACCATCATCTATAAATGCAATAAAAATTGAATATTGATTTAAAAGAATTCTCGTACACACACACACACACTCACCATGTTGTTGGGTATGGAAGCATAGTTGGAGCAGCCCAGGACGTCACGTATGAATGTCTCATTACAGGTCTTTCCCACCCAGAGATACATCATCTGAAAAAAAGAAAATATCACAGTCACAGTCTTACCTCTAATGATGCAGAGGAACCAAGCAAACTATAATTTCACATTTATTGATGGTGCCATGCAGACGATAACCAAATAGATATTTCTTACATTTTAATTCGAATAAATGGGAAACGAGATTACACTTAAACCCATGCACAGAAACAGGAACAAAGCTAACAGCTCATTAGAGTTTATTTAAACTCACTAAATTTATGAAGATATTTGCAGAGATGTGTAAAATTGTACAGACTCAAATAATAGACAAAGATGTCTAGAACAGTAACAGAGATGTGCAGATAAATAAAACAGAGCAGTATAGAATTGTAGAGTTGCACTAACGCTGCCACAGTCCATCAGGAAAGCTCCTTCTCTGGTGAGTTTTTCAGCTGTGAGCTGCAGCAGTGAAGGCTGGGGAATCACCCGATCGTTCAGCTGCAGCGCCCCCTAAAGGACACAATGAAATAACAATAAAAGGGTTTGCGTCAACAGAACATGGGAGTATTATTTGATATTAATACATTATCTTTAAATTTTCTTTAAAAACCTTTTATAATGAGCTATTTATATATATACAAAATTATCACATTACTTAAATACTTGAAAAATATCTAGAAATATTTATATATACATGTTTTAAAATGTATACCTCTTCAGTCAGATTGTCAATGCGGTACAGGTCGGGGTGGACCATACGCATCATGTGTCTCAGCGGCTGACTCTTAAACTCGCACATGGAGAACACTCGCTCGTCCAGCCGTGTGCTGACCCCTGTTCGCAGCGCTTTCTGTTTGGGATGACATTTAAGTTTCAGCCTTATGTTCATATAAAATAAGTGAGTTTTTGCTCTTTGTATAATTACCTACAGAAGCCTAAAACCAAGCCTGTTGAATGGGTAAAAGAGGGAAAGTAAATTTCAAATTGAAAGGCTTTATTTTGGCCTTAATTTTGCTCAAAATGCCTCACCCCCCACACTGTGAAAATGAACTGGACATAAAATCCAATATAATACATTTTAAAATATCCAAAATCATGTTAAAAATAAATTAAAACACAGTTGTGTGTCAGTGTAAGCAGCAGAATATAGTATATATGCTCAGAGCGCCCCCACCTGTTTGAGCAGAGCAAGCACATATAGAGGGAAGAGGCGGAGGCCTGCAGGAGCGATGAGACCAGCTGGCTGCAGATTGGATCCGTTAGTGCGGAACGCTTCTAATGAATCTACCACCGCATTCACCAGTGCATCCCGAGCATCCGACAGACTGGAGGAGACAGAGCGGTCAACGGCTACAGAGGAGAAAGAGAGAGGAGGGGGGGTGAAGAGAATTTAAAAAAATATATATATATAAATAGTATGTGACAGATTTGAAAACTAAACTGGAGTGAATAAAGGTGACAGGTTCAACAACCGCAACCTGCTGTTAAAATCAGGGCAGATTAGAAAAGGTTTATTTTGCTAACACAGCTAAAAGGTAAAAATAATAAAGCGCTGGTCAGGTTTCATACACAGTCTGACTGCCACTAGAAACAAACACAAGGAAAGCTCTATTATTGCTGTTTAAAAGCATTTAAGAAACTTTTAAAAAGGAGCTCACCCATGTTGGCGAGCAGGCAGGTGATGGCTTGAACATCCGCCCCAGCGAAGAGATCACTGACCTGATTCACCACCGGCAGACACAAGGTGTGCACTCTGATTCGTCGTTTGCCTGTCAATCACAACAACAAGCCTGTCACTGAAATGTGCCCTATGGATGATAACGCAATAAGAGTAAGTATTATACTTTTAAGACATTTCTGATCAAATGAATCAATTCTTCCCATCTGAGGTACAAACCACGCTAATATGAGGTTTTAGTCATTAGACTGTGGGAAAAATAGATAAATAAAAAAGTGCTTAATTTAAAAAAAGCTTGATTTAACATATTTAAGTATAAAATTTTTAAATACTTTTCGGTTGTACATTAATATCTTTATATACATTACACTAATATCAGCTTCTGATTTTCCTCTGTTAGAAAAGAAGTACTCTTACAAGATTTTTGGGCACATATTCCAGTTCCTCCTGTGCACATACAGACCTTTACTGGATGTATAAAGTAGAGCCGCCTGGAAGCATGCTAGAGACGTGTCTGCCAAACTCTCGTCTATAGACATCTGCACGGCAAAGCCGGAATCCGGGTTCACGTTCGCCAGAGACAGCAAATCAGTGGAACGCACAAAGAAGTTGCCATGAAATGTGTGGATAGACAACCCTGTCAGCAAATCAGAAAGAAAGGTTTTTTAATATCTTTATTATTTAAATTAGCCTTTTGTTGAAATTCAGGAGGTTCGATTCCCGCTCTGGGTGACTGTCTGTGAGGAGTGTGGTGTGTTCTCTCTGTGTCTGCGTGGGTTTCCTCCAGGTGCTCCGGTTTCCTCCCACAGTCCAAAAACACATGTTGGTAGATGGATTGGTGACTCAAGTGTCCGTAGGTGTGAGTGAATGTGTGTGTGTGTGTGTCTGTGTTGCCCTGTGAAGGACTGGCGGCCCCTCCAGGGTGTATTCCCGCTTTTTTATTACTGTTTTTATTGTTTTAAATTTTACTGAATAGCTTTTAAACATGTTTATTATATATTTTAATTCTATTTTATGTTTTCTAACTGTTTTTATTTTCTTGTTCTTTTTAAATTCCACTGTAATTTTTCTGTATCGCTCTGTAAAAGCACTTTGAATTGTCATTGTGTATGAAAGGTGCTCTATAAACTTGCCTTGCCAATTACGTACCTTCTAAAAATATGGCTTCACAGCCTGTGATTTTAAATGTATTTATCTTACAATGAGACTGGGCCTGTTGTTTAAGCCGTTTGGCCTCATAACCTAATAGTTTAAGCCACAAACAAAGGAGCGTTGATTTCTTAGTAATTGTTGCCCTATTAAAGATTTGGTGGGATTTTCTGTCTATGTCTTTTGCATATGCTGCATGCAACCAGTCAGACCAGCTCACTGAGCCCTCAGAAAGGCTTGTCAAGACCAAATCCAGAAGTAATATCTCATATGAAATCCACATGTGCATTTCTATACTTGTGTAGTTTCTGGCACTGAAATGTATTGTTGTCCATAAGCAAATCTGTCTGTAATCACTGGACATTGGGGAATTTGTATGACAAGTCATTATATTTGCAGGATGCTAAGTGTCTGTTTATAATCTTCAAGCACTGTTTACTTAATCAGCAATTTCAGTTCTTAACCAAACTAAACCCTGCAACCTTTGGATGCAATATGAGTCTGCCCTCCCCTTACCTTTGGTGCACCTGATCCTCATGACAGCCTCAAAGCCGATCTTCCTGGTGAGGTAGCGCTGCAGGTCTTTCTGCAGCTTCACCTTCTGAGATGAGTTATGAACGTGGTGGAATGCTGGGTAGTAGAAGATACTTCCAGCCGAATACTTTGACATACAAGCTACAGGAGAAGAACAGTCTTAATTACAAAATGCTCCCTTCACTCACGGTTTGAGTTTGTATTCATTTTGTTCCAGTTTAATTTTGCATGTGTGTGTACCTAAAGAAGCCATATCTGAGTACTGGGAGCTGAGGAGGAACAGATCGACCCCTATCTGCTGCCCAGAACAGTCCAGAGCCAGCTTCTTATAGAAATCTGTAGCAGGACCAAGGTGATGCACACCCTGCAAAATACAAATACATGGATATTAGACATCCACATCATCAAAGACGCATTTAACAATCATTAGTTTAATTGATTTATCAAAAACAAACAAAACAAATGACTGATAACAGAAATCAACTGATAATAGAAATAATTGAGACCCTGGTTTTAATACTTAAGAACTGCATTAAGCTTCTCAGAAATGTGTGTGTGTGTGTGTGTGTGTGTGTGTGTGTGTGTGTGTATGAAATATGCCTTGTATACCTTGGTGCTGGATCTTTGGTTGGGGTCTTCTCGTGACTGCAGCTGTCCTGCTCCGATGGTGGGTAACTGGGTCTGGAACACAGTCACACGTCCTCCGGTGGCTGACATCAGCTTATAGGCCGCCTGCAGAGCTGGCCCCAGGGCACTGTGGGTCTCTCGCGTGTGTGAAAACATCCCAGGCAATGCATTCAATAGGTCCTTCACCAGCTAAACAAGACACAAAGACCATGAACTACATATATAGAAATGGTAGTCTCATTGATTTAAACCACACTTAATATTATATAATTTACAAACTAGGTAGAAACACACACGAAAAGGGACACACAGCCAGCAACCTTTACAAGCCACATGAAAGAAACAGGTGGATGCTTTTCACCTTTAATCACTCATGCATACAGACAGATAAACATAACAGTTTCTGTACCTCTTGGCTCTCTTTCAGGTTCACCAGTAGACTGTCTGGAGTTGGTATGAACACATCTACAAAACATTTCAGCAAAGAACATCAGCTGGAGATGGAAAAGACTCAGAGCAGATTTTCATTTTATTATTATTATTAATCTGAAATCCTGGGTGGTTTATATATTTGTTCAACTGTAACTTAAACTATGCTCTATCTGTGCTCAAGTTTGTAATTACCTCCACTGACCTACTGTCAGATCCTGATCCAAATTCAGAAGTACAGCTTAGTGGTCATCAAAACCATTTTTACTGATTCTAACCCAATTCAAATTAATCTTAAGACAATTCTGATCATTTAATTTACTCCTCATGTTTAAACTTGTCTAATTGGGTTTATTTGATGATTATATAGAATAAGACAGATTTTACCATTGATATCAGAGACCACCAGCATCTGTGGCTGAGAGAGTCCCTCCTGCAGGTTGTAGAAATGGATGGTGCTGTCAAACGTCAAAAACCCAATACGGGTCCGAGTATCACCTGGCAATCTGATAGGAGACAGCAGGAGAGAGCTTACTAAAGCAGTATAGCAGAGTAAGATACTTCAGGGTTTAAACCCTACAAACAGACACTATGTTTAAGTCTAGGCTCAGTTTAGCCTTTGGCAACTAACCTCTTTCTAGTTTAAGGTTGTCGTTTCAGGAACTCATGGACATGGGGAATCAGGGTAAACTCAGATGATTTGCTCACAATTTCTCGTTTGGAGCGGAAGAATGTCTTTGCCTGAGCTCCTTCTGGTTTCCCTCCTCCCAGTCTGTTACAGTCAGATCCGTCACTACACTAAAGAAAATATTCACATGCTCTTTTTCTCCGCTGCACTTAACTAAACTAACTGCTTCCCTTTACTGTTTTCTGAGAAAGTGGTTGCCCACTGATGGAAGATTGTTTGCTGGATTCTCCTGCGGCCCAGACCAGACCAGATCAGACCAGACCAGCTGCTCACCTCCATCTACTGCTGCCAGCCTCTGACCACTCACCATGATCAACTACACTGAAGTAGAAATGGACTCAGATTAGCAACACTCTGACTGATTCTTCCAATCTGGTGCACTATTATTATGCCCCAAGATTGATTTCACTATTATGATTATTATTATTAATGACACTTAATGGGTGATAATTTAAAATTCAATCTATAGTTTGATCAGAGGAGGATGGAACCCCTTGGTTCCTCCCAAGGTTTCTTCCTCCAGCCTCAAGGGAGTGTTTCCTTGCCACTGTTTCCTTCCGCTTGCTTGCATTGGGCTTTGATTTAAATGTTCTGTTTTGATACTAATTATGCGAAGCTGCTTTGCAACAACGTCAGTTGTAAAAGGCGCTATGTAAATACATTTTATTTGATGAGTATTGATCAATACTATTATCATAACACTTCAACATTTCGAAACTGCTCTTTTTCTCATCCCTATTAATAAACTCACACTGATTATATGATTATAATTCACTCACTTCTCCAGGTTTTCCAGCAGTGACTGGCACAGCACATTCAGGTAGCCTGTCTCCACAGCATTATGGGATACATCCAACAAAAACAGGTACACTGCAGGCTGAGGAGGCCGCAGCTACAGAAACACAGAAAGGATTTGGTTGATTTGAATTTACACAGCATGAGGAAATATTATAATCAAGCATCAAAACACACCCACCCACCCATAGTCCTTACCATGTAGTCTGAGGAGGCGATGAACTCCACAGTGGAGTTTTGAACCTCTGGTCTCTTATGAGGTTCACCATAGGAACGTGTGACTGGGTTATACATAAATTCATCAGGAACTAAGTGTGAGAGTGAGACACACAAGATACACATCAGATTATTATAAAACAATGATAGAGGGTATATTTCTAAACCCATAGTTTTGTCGTGGGCTGCCCAATATATATCAGCTGATGTCAATGACCCCAGGTTTTGCTGATGTTCACCAAAGGCACAGCTGATAATTAACAAATCTTTGGCAGCATCATCGCTAGGATTTGAACTAGAGATCTCCCAAATACAGTATAAAACCACTGGGAAAGCCAATAAAGCTGCCATCTTATTAAATGTCACAGATAAATGGGAACTGGTAAATCTGAATGATACATTTAAATAATATTAATTAATAAAACAAAAACCATCATGGAGGACAGAGTGCTAAATTAGCTACAATATTTAAGATACATGTTTTCTGCTGTTTCTACTAGAATTTAAAAAGAGAGTGACATCAATAAGATGTATCAGTATAATCAGCAAGTATTTAGTTAAGGTTTTAAAGAGAGTGGTGGATAATAACAAACATCATTAAAATGTCATCTTTCTTCATGAGTTTTGCTACTGCCAAAAATATCCACACAACATTAGCACTGCCTTTTTACCTAGAGGTGTACCGTCAAAGTTCTTGTGAGAGTTGAGTATTCCCTCAGCTAACACCTTGAATTCAAGTCATAAAGGTCTTGCTAATTAACTGAATCAGGTGTTTAATGAGGTAGAGTGGTATACACTGCAATGCTGAGACCCTGCAGAACTCGAGTCTGACACTGGTGATCTAGAGGGACTCAGTGACATGGGGCTTCTCTAAAAAGCTCCTTCTGCTTAATGAGGATTTATGTAGTTTTAACAAGTCACAGTTGGATCAAATGTTTTTATCTCCAAAATGGTAACTACCAATGCAAGTTCATGTAGTAATTGTGGACTATTTTTTACTTTGTGAGTCTTATAAAATGGTAAATGTGTTTTGTTTACAGCAAAAGCAATAAAATGCACTTGATTCAACTCTTATTACGAAAGCAGTTCTATGCAAAATTCCCTGTAGACCCAGGTGTACATATTTAGACTGTGGTTACATGACTGTTTGTGACAGAAAAACAGTCATACGTCTTTGACTTAGTAACTATGTTATTGAGCTTAACTGTATCCTCTTACCATCGTTGACACGGTAGCAGAGGTTGCACTTCCATCGCCGCTGATCAAGGAACGACACGAACGGATTGATGTACGTCCGACAGGAACGGCAGCGAACAATAGTATTAGAGGTGATGACTGGCAACTGCTGCAGGGAGAAACAAGTGAGATCAAGTGAGTGAGAGAGAAACAGACCTGAAAGTGACAAGAGAAACAGGTTAAGAATAACCTGATGTGTGTTTAATCCACACTGATGTAAAAGGTTTAACGATCATGCTGTGAATTTGTGCTGAAAGAGAAGTAATGGTCTTACTGTCAGGTCTCTGAAAGGGTGCAGCAACAGTCCCAGGGGCAGACGGGCTTTATTCAGCAATGCCTGAGTCTGAGGGATACAGCTCAGAGTGCAGCGGAACGTACTGAAGGGAAGAACAGGGAAAGAGTAACAGAGCGAGAAATTGAGTGTAAGCATATGAACTGAATTAGATTAGAGCATTCATAACCAGGGCTTGGGAAATTCTCCACAGAAAGGGAGCTGGGGTCACTGAATAAGACAAGCTTTAAGCTGCAATAAGTCACAACATAAACAATTAAGAACAGGAAAACAATTAAGAAAAATAATAACCACTTGAAGTTCTATGTAAAGGCTGTTTTAATGTTTCAATGTATTCCTGCTAGTGTTAAATATATGCATTATGCCTTTTTCAAACTTGTATGCTTGCTTTTTGCTAAAACAATAACTGAATACACTGACTTTTTTGGTATCCAGATTATGGACTTGGTTACTTATATTCACATATTTCCTAATATGCTTAATAACATGGGAACGCAGGCTTACTCTGGACTGCAGTTGACTTTGCGCAAGTCGCTGCTGAGATTGGGCTCAGGTGGAGTGACGGGTTTCGGCGAGAGAATGTTTCTCTCCTGCAGGAGATTAACCGGCCGAAGAGCTTCCACCTCCAGCTCAGGAACCCCACTAAGACCCCCCAGAGCCGTTGACAACTGGGACAAACTGGGGAACTGCTACAATAACACGACAGACAGAGAGAGGAAAAACATGAAGGTCTGGATTCTCTGGAGGTCTGGATTCTCTTAGCCAAAGTTGCTCTCTTTAATTAGTACCAATATGTCTGAAGGCAGTAAAACTATATACTAAGTGCTAGACATAATGTGCAGTTGACAGTAAGTCAGCAACTATTCTTATATTTTATTTATAAATAGGTGTGTGTCTTAAAGAGTTGAGACAATGAATCACACACAACTGAAACAGCCCTAAAGAAGTCTTCATGTGAATTACCTGCGAATATGGCTGATATCCAGGTTGGTTGTACCCTCCGTGTGCTGGGGAGGAGTCTGCCCTGGGGGCTGGGCTTTGCTGGTAACCAGGCTGCATGGTTGGATAGTTGTAGCCAAAGGGAGGTGCTTGTTTGGCCGTGTCAGCAGGAGGAGGAGCAGAGGAGGAGCCTGAATAAAGAGGGAGGGGAGAATATTTTTATTTATTATTTTAAAAAGATGACAGAAATTAATTTGAATTTTAAGCCTTATTCTCTTTTATTATTCTCATTACGCTAATATTTAAAATATATTTAAAAGACTTTCAAGTTATTTTTTACCACATGTCTTAAACTGTAAAGTGTGTTTAATATTTTTTCATTTTTTCTGGGTTGGTGCCAATTCCTGTTCTTTATTTGTTCATCTTAAAATGTCCACGTGGTAATCATGGACTTGAGGCTTACATATTTTTGCTTTTTCTTCAGACAGACAATCTAAATACGCATCTAAGTTTGTGTTTATTAGTTTGCTTTGCTGTATGGATTATCAATTATTATTTTGTATATAATTCAACAGTTTAATTTACAAGCTAAAGAAAATCCTTATGCCTTTGAGGCAATTTGTATTTTTACAAAAGGCTTTACATATGACATTTTAGCACCAAATTAAACAGCTTTTGTAAGGCACTGTGTTTACAAAGGTGTGACCTTGTTCTACATTTAAAAACCTGACAGAATAAAACAGCTGTAACCTCAGTCATCCTGTGGTTTTAATGACAATAACGAGGAGCTGTTTGATATTCCACACATCATAACCATAAACACATCTAGTGTATAGCCTTACCCTTGTTGTTGTTATTTTTTTTAGATCTGCTTAGTAATACTCCTGTTGTAAAAAGTGCAATACACATGCAACAACTATAACCAGGAAACTAATGCTTTATTACTGGTCACTGTTAATCTTTAGTGACAGAAACTTGAGACTGCAATGCACCTGAATAGCTGCCTCCTTCCAAGGACTCATAGCTGTTTGGAACAGGAGATGCACTTCCTGTAGTAGTGGAGGAACTGTCTCCACCTGAGAGAGGGAAGAAAAACACACACAAATACAAAGTTAAAAGTAATGAGCAAAATAATAACTGCACTTTTAAACATTTAGCTCATCATTATTCAAACCTCACTGTAATCCTGTTACACGCACAACTCATCAAGACGTTATCAGTCAAGAAATGAACCAAAACAATCGCATTGTTCCAAGCTGTAACTGTTAATACACAGCTCACTGAAGACTGACCAAAAACAGCAAGATGTTGCAAGAGTAATAAACATAAGACACACTTCTGACTGGTTCTTGGTTATTATTTAGTAAGCAGCTTTAAATTTGTTTGCTCTCAGGACTTAGTTCGAGAGGGTCTGATGTCAAATGGTGGATTGGTTCTAATTACTTAAAGAAATCAGTGTGCTTTCGGTTCTTTACAACGTTTAAGCAACTAAAACCTTTAGTAAAAGTTGGGGGAATAACCTTTTACAATCCATCACACATCTAAATATTTCCTCAACTAATTTTATATCATAACTCAAGAACCTACTGCTTCAAATCTACGGTCCAGCTTTATTTGCCAGTTACTAAAATGGAGTCAGCAGAGCTTACACCACATTGGTCATGTGTGCCACCTATGTGAGCACCCACACCCACAAATAAAAATCTTCAACATTACCGAGCACGCCACACATTTTATGTCCATCACTCTATGTATGTGTTGTAATGTATATATTTCACATATATATAACATAAATCTAATTTTATAAGGGTCCAAGCAGAGAGAGAATCAAAGAGAGAGAGCCCAGGGGGATGTAGCTGGTTAAGCTCCAGTTATCCCAGGCTAAATCTGTGTCCTCGGTGGATTAGAGCCTTTACTTAACGAATAGAGAGACGGCGAGGAAACCATGACGACATTTACACCTGTTTCAAGACCCAACACTTTCTGAACTGAACCTTATCTGGACCTGATAATAGGCTTAAAGCTCTCTCCCGTTTTTTCCTCCTCAGCCAGAACCCACTCTGACAAAATAAAGGCCACCATTCAACACAGCACCAAATTCACTGAAGCTGTTAAACTCATTTAACTCATTTATAGCAATAAGGAGTGTTTTAACATTGACTACTTTTTGAATGAAGCACATTACAGTGCCTCCGATCAGAACTGAACATATTCAAAGACACTATGGTTCAAGGTTTGTGAATAGCTGCTCACCCAATATTCGTCTGAAATTAAAGACATTAGCAGAGAGTTGTTTTTTCTCTCACTAGATGTTAGAGCATTCAACCACAGGAAGTGCATGTTATAAAATCTTTACAGGTACGTACCTATGTTGGACGAGTGGTCCCTGATTATATCTTGCAGCCTTACATCAAACTATTCTCATAAAAAGTTATTAAAATCCTTCAAAAGCTAGTGTAAGCATTGGTTCCATTAAAGCATCATCAAAATATCATCCACAGCAAGAGAACAAATAAAACACATCACGACGTGTGGAGTGTGACACACTGGTTTGGGCATGTCTTCCCTCTGCTCCCCAGAGGAAAAATGCAATAGAGTACAAATACACACTCATTAACACAAAGCTAAATATAAAACCAATCTAACCTCTAGACACTCAGATTCACTAACAACACTAACACTCATATATTTATTCTCACGTACACACACCTTAAACAATCACTAGCTCTTACATTTGAGCCCTGAGCCCTTATCATCATTACTGCAAAAATCAGAGACCACCCTTCTCTATCACATATATAAAGCTTTTAAAAATAAATTAATTAATTAATTTAAAAAAGGGGGCGCTACTTTTTTCAGAGTATTTCAGAATTCCAAGACCTCTTTCTGAGAGTAAATGATTGATAAGTACGGTCCGCTATATAAGTCCAAGGGTCACGTTCATCCAGTATAACCTGATCAAGTAGGGCGTGTGAATGTGAACGGGAACAAAAAGCCTGTAGGAGTGAAACACATTTTGGTGAAAGGCTCAATCAATTCCAAAAACAGGCTCGGTGACAAGGGAACGTTTTAAACGAACAAGTCACACAGGGATTGAGCAACACTTTCCCTAGATCTAGATATACATACATACACACACACCCCCACACCAGATACAATGTCCCTGTTGGTTCCAAGCACAAGAGAAGACAAAGGCAACATTATATACTCAATTCTTAGACTCTATAGGCCTCAGGGACTACAAGCAACATGTGCATGTGCTCATGTTTCAAAAGTGCCCTCAACGTTCCACGTGGAGGCATCAGGCCCAGTTTTTGTGAAGTTGTATGTGTGAAGTGCATAGACTGAACTGGAGTGTGATGGCTGTGGGCCACGACTCAGACGTGGCAGAACTTTCTGAAGATGACTATAAGTGCTCTGGTCAGTTTTAAAGTCCACACTTGCCCATTGTGGTTTCCATATTTAGCAAAAATGCACAAGCATTTGTTTATGTCTTTGAAGGTTTGGATATCTTTCTGAAACAGTCAGGAAAATCCTCACAGTTTTGAAATATTCTTCTTCAACTTTCTGAAACTGAATGTTATCAATGTAACCAATGCCATTTAGAAACAACTTAAGTGTGGAATTCAGGAAATTATGTTTAGAGTGTGTTAACTTGTGCAAAGCAAAATGCAGCTTTGGTCCAACGTCATATGTTCCCATATTCAAGAACTGGAAAATGTGGGTAAAGCCTGCGTTTTATGTTTTGTTCATGTTATTTGTTCAAATTCAAGTAGAGAAGCACAGAAATAATACTGCAGCCAACTATTGGCTACAACTACACATCAGAAACAGCAGGGTTGCATCTATAAAAAAGTATAAAAGAAAGAAAAAAAAGCGCCATTGTACATTCTATACAAATTTTACAGAGTAAGATTTTCAACATTTAGTGACTACACCACGTTTTGTATCTAAAATGCTGTTTAAAGTTATTACATGAGTTATAACATGGTTTGGCATATGGGCTACCAATTAGATCAGAAAGCAAAGTGTGTGTGTGTGTTAGCCCACTCTGTGACTTCTGAGAAGAGGACGCACAGTGAACCGAGAGAAGTGTGGATTGTGGGAAAAGAGGGTAAGTTATAATTCATTCTAAAGTAGGAGAACGCAGTAAAAAGGGCAGGGTTCCTGGGTTTGGGGACGAGCGGGGAATGGCGGGATGGGGAAAAAAAAAGAAGAAAAAAACGACAAAAGTGGAGGGATGCGGGCATAGGAATAAAAGCGAAAGCCGACCTGCTTCCTCATCCTCCTCATCCTCGTCTTCGTGGTCAGAGCTGGATGAGGAGTGGTCACCTGGCAACCCTGTGGAGGAACTAGCAGCTCTATTGCCCGCATATCCACCATACAGCAGCCCTGAAATACAGCACAGCCAATCGTCAGAGAGAGAGAGAGAGAGAGAGAGAGAGAGAGAGAGAGAGAGAGAGAGAGAGATTTGAGGATAAAGAGGGCAATAGAGAGGGAGAATGAGAGAATGTGAGAGTTAAGGGAGCGAGAGAAAAAAATGTGAGAAAATGAAGGAGACAGAGAGGGTGGGCAATACGATTACATTTTATTGTAACTGACACGATACGCCATGGAACAATTCTGTCTGTCATATGAGAACTCTAACCAACTACATACATCAAAAACAATACAGATTTTATCAATGTAAAAGAGGCTTAAAAACAGCGACCAGTGAATAGAAACTATATAGTAACAATAAACCTACATAATAACAAGTAGCTAATTACACAGTAGTGCATTATGTCATTAACCTGTTTTTAAATGAAAAATGTAGTAATATCTGTATCCATAAGCCTTTAAAAATAACACACTACTTCATTTTAATACTTACTGCTAGGGCACTTTGTTTAGTGATGTACTATGGCACTGGAATTTTTTCAGTAGCCTGAGATTTCAAAAATGATCATTGGTGTACAACAGTATATCTATTTATTAGACTGACAGATTTGCTTATTTTTTTTTTGGCATCTGTTGCATTTTCAAAAACGACTTTATTTCATTTGACATGTGCAGGTTAGATACATTTATGTATCATAAAAATGCCTTAAAATATGCAGAAGTTACATTGTTTGCCATATTACCCACCCTTAATAGTGAGAAAAAATGTTAAAAACAAGAGAAACAGTTTTGCGAGAACAAGGAGGTAGAGGGTGACTATGTGAGAGATGGAGGGAAGTGATGAAAAAAAGAAATGAAACGAGAATGATACACATACAATCATTAAAACACGTTTTTGGGCTGGTATTCTTTTGGAAGATCAGAAAGTGAAGGTGGAGAAGCAGGCCTGAGCTGCAAAGGATATAGGCGAAATGCATATAAGACCTCTTCTAAATGCCATTTCTGGTCATTCTGCCATTCTAATTCTCTAGCCCTGTATGTAAAATTAGTGCAATTTTAGTTTATCTGAGGTTTGCCAGCTAGAAAGAAGGTAGCAAGCCAATTCAATAGTTAATTGGAATTATGTATATGAGTATTGAACATCAGCAAAATTAGGACAGGCTCCTATGTGAGATGTGTTTCATTACAATTGCACTGCAGCTCCAAAGATAAAGTAAATTATAAGCAATGGAAGCTTACAACCAATATGCATAATGTTATATATGTCATAATTAGACACCATCACAATTTTTTGTGCATGGGTTGAAGCTCCAATTATAGTTACATTATCCTCTTAGCTCCAAAGGAAACTTTGGACATTACACATGTCATGGCTGATTGCGTATACTGGGGCAAGGGAGAAAGTACACAATGTTGATTTCTTGCCAAACCACTGCTTAAGGAGTTGGATAAGTTCTGTTTAGCCCTCCGTAACAAAGGGCAAAATATGACGCAAGTGTAATCCAGAAATGGCATTCAGACACACTCTTCTAAAGAAAATAACAGACTCAATATAAACCTAGAACAAACAATGGCGCTCTAGATGAGAAAGGTAAGAACAATGAGAAAGATGTGTCTACAGCAGAAGAAAGGCCTCAGAGTGATGGACACAAAGATGAATGCAAGACGGCGAATAAAGCACACAACTGTTTCGTCACGGACGATCACATGTCGCAGGTTTGTCTAAACCAATACAACCCTGAAGACATCTGCTGTCTGAATGACAACACGTGGGCAAAAACACACTTATGCAAACCTACACACATTTATACTGAGCAATGGCACAACAACGTAGACAAAAGAATAAAGAAAATTCAACTAGATGAGAGATGGGACAAGGATGGCAAAAGCATCTGAAACAGCAGGCTTCCCAGACTCCACAACCTTGCACTGCACAGCAGCAAAACTAATAAAAGACCAATTATGATTACCAAGTTAAGTGAGGTGTGACAGAATAAGAAAAGCTAATCTGTGCATTGCTGCAGGCTTCTGGAAGGTGTGGAAGCCTGAAAAAGTGTGGAAAAGCTGAAAGTTTTAAAGTTCTGTCTATGGTGACATTTAGTCACACTCACCTTGCTGGCGACCTGGTGAAGAGTGTGTGGAGGGGGCCCCTGAGGGTGGGTGATCTCCATCAGGACCCTCAGAGCCAGGAGGAGCTCTGCCATAATGAGAGCCAGCTGGAGCCTGGGGGTTTTGGTCATAATGCTGTGGAACTGTGGAGAGATGGGAATTTAAAAAAGATTTAATAGACTAATATACCTTAGTAAGTTACATACCAGAAAACTCATTCTGCAAGAACCCAAAGACAGAGTACTTTTAGATTTACCTCCATTTTAAAGTTATCAACATTACCCAACCCCTCAGAAGTCTCACAGTGTCATAAACAGAGCATAAAAAATCTAAATATCCGTAGATAACACTATAGCTATTGTTCTATGCAATAAAATACACCTCCACGAATTTTTATGTTTGTATGAAATTTCACATACCTGCATTTGACTGGCCATTGACGGTGGCCATTTGGTTCAGGGGTGGGGCTCCGTACCCCTGCTGAGCTGGTGTGGGCATGGCCCCTTTGCCCTGAGGATACGGCTGCTGCTGCTGCTGCTGCAAAGCACTCTGGGTCGGTGGTGGCATCATGGTAGAGATGGGTGGCTGCCCTGCAACAGTGTGAGATGATCTTAGCGTCCCATACTGGCTGTTCCCAGGGGCTGATGGGTAGGAAACGATGGGATACATTGGGGTACCAAGACTGGTTCCACTGGAGGCTGGCAACAGGTTTGATTGCTGCTGTTGCTGTTGTTGCCCATGTGAAACGGTGCTATACTGCGGTCCATAGTAGCTAGCTGGCATTGTGTATGGGGTTGACTGTTGGAAAGACTGAGGTGGGTACTGAGGAGCTCCAGAGACAGGGGGGTTAGGAGTAGAAAGAGACTGAGCAGGGTTCTGCGAAACTGGCGGCGGTGGAAAAGGAGAGGGTCCTGAGCCTGGTCCTGCTCTAGGCTGGGTGAGGCTGTTGTGGTAGTAGTTTGTACTATAATCAGCGTTCATCAGGGGGGCTTTGCTTGATGCTGGGGGACCCTGAGCAGGCACAGAGGGATATCCCTGCGGAGGAAGTCCGCCATAGTAGTTAGAAGTAGGATACATGGCTGGGTGTGTCTGGTCTGGACCTGTAAAAGAAAATATGTATTTAAGAAGCAAGTATTTAAGCAGGACATAATTAGGGGTGCGGGCATATATGTGATAAACAATATTTTTCATGTAGAAAGTAATTCCAATTGGTTCAGGATCCACCTGGATTCAGCATTACAGGGAAACAATGTTTTCTGTAAGTTTACAAACACAGTAAAATTATGGAAACCTAAACATTTATGATCAAGCACTGGTTTGAAAGAAGTGGGAAAGCTGTCTGACGCCAATATTCATTTTTAATGTGAATACAACCTGACATAAATATGACTGATCAAATAAAGCCTTTTTATATCTGTATTTAACCTGAGGTCTTAACTTGATGGGCTGTCCTATGCTTTTGAATCCATCTGTCCATAGCCATTAGATAAAAGAAAATGCTCTAATTGTTCTAAGAAGCCATGGAAATTTGTCTTAGTACTTCTCTGATTTTCACAGTACTCCAATTTAGCCCTTCTCAGAGAGTGCATTCATCTGACAGTAAATACTCCCCTTGACTGCATCAGGCTGCTCATGACAAAGTTGAAACACATTCAAATCTGATTTTCCCTGGGAGTCACACTGACGCATGCTGAGGTTTCATGAAAAAAAACGTCTGAACACTATTCAAAATCAAATGAGACACCAACGGTTCTTTTATCTATTCTGCCGGTGCAAGTCATCTACTTGTACCAAAGAGACTCCGGCTGTTTCCTGTGATAAAACTAAACATAAAAAAGTGCACCTGCTGCTCAATGAGCTGGACAGCCCTAAGTAGGAAAGTGCCCACCATCAACTCTATCGTCTTTACCTTGAATATGTGAATATACCCTCACTGCCCACTTTATTATCAGCGCTGAATGTCTATTTTCATATCTCTTTTCAGTTCTGCAATTACAGATGTTACCAGGACCTGAACTTACTTCAGTTCGTAAGACTGAATATGACATCCTTGTCAATGTATCCAGTCTAAAAGAGCCTAGAAGTGTAGACTCAAAACTTGTCAACAAATACTTGGCTACAGTGTACAAAACAGGCAAAAGAGACTCAAAATAGCAAATTCAGACAGACAGGTTGTCTTATATCATAAACCTAAGGAATCAATCCTGTCAATATGTGAGGCGGGGCTGTTGAGCTGCAAGCAAAGGGCACAGGGGTGGGTGGAGAGTTGGGGTCAGATTGCATATTCATAGATCTGAGTGTACTGAACTAAGGTGTAGATTTTTTATATAATTGTAAAGAAAATAAGTGTATTAATGGTTTAATCGATGAACAGAGTGAGACTGTAGGAGCATTTAATGAGCTCTAACATTATCTAAAGCTTCGATACTGTAAGTAAAGGTATAAATCCAATCTCCCGTTACGAAGCACAGCCATTCGGATTTAATCCTAATGGTCTTCGCTCAAGATTAGCCGAGAAGCTAACGTCCATCACAGCAGAAAAGCTCAATTTTATAAACATAGGACTGAACATGCCTTTTATAAAAGGACTTGGAATTAAAACGAAGCTTAAAACATGTACTTAAAGTGATTATATCCTCATGGTATACGATATTTAACAAATAATACGACGTTTCCTTTCGAGGGCTTAGCTTTGATTTACTGACGCGGACTGTCAGAAGGACCTTAACTAAATGGTACAAACCTGGTTTATTTAGGTAAATGTCAGTTTTACAGCCCACGATTAACATCATACACGTTTAATATCATTTACTGAAAAATGATAATGTAATGTAAAAAACGGAAGATGCTAGATAGCTAACTTCAGTCCACCTTAAATAGTGGCGAAGGAACCAAAGCCTACTTCTCTTTAAATTGAAATTGGATTATTTATCGAATATAATCTACTCTGTAATAGGTTTAATTATTTCTCTGGTAAAACATTTACGAAGTGTCCCATGTCATATATCGCAAACTAACGTGACATATCTGGTTAGAATCACAAGCAGAAAATTATTTATTTGATATAACATAACATTTAACCAATATCTAAAACATTACAGATGTATTATCTATACCTTTAAGGTATGTAGTACTTGTCTGATGTCTAAAATCCAATTTTAATCTGATATATTTGCTGTATATGATCTACTTCTGTAGTTTACGTTGACAGTTACTTGTTTTAATAGCACTATGAGGACGTACACGTCACACGTTTATCACGGGTTTCAGAGGCATAAAAACAAAAACGGCAGCTCTATGAGATACGGACAAGGCAGAAAACAGACGAAAAATATCAACCCTTCTGGAACCCCCCACCCATAACTATTAGCTTAGCCCCGTTGGTTGGGTGTAGCTTAGCCGCTCTCCGCTAATCCGCACCGTTTCGATGAGGTTGAGGAGGATGTTGATGATGATGAAGCGCCGCGGCTCCGTTCTGCGTTGGATTTACGCCGTATGGCGAGTTCAGATTGTTGGTGTAACCCGGCGTAGACATCTTCACTCAAATGGCTTTTATATATCCTCGGATTCAGCTACATATATTTGCCTTTACAGAGACAAGCACAGCGCCGGAGTTCCAGTCTGACGCTTGGTTACCTTCACAGCGCTCTCTGCGGCCAACACGGGCCTTTACCCTCACACACTTCAAAATAAAAGTTCTTAAAGAATCACATTTTAACATCATTAACAGGTCTTTCTTGTGTTTTGTGCGCCAGAAGACCTTAGGCGAAATAAGCAGTCAACCCTATGGCTGAGCATATCTGCTTTGAGATCCAAATTTAATCAGAGAGCCACGGTTTCTTATGTCAGAAAAAAGGAACCAACCATGTGAACTGGTGTGTGGGGGGTTTCAAGCTAGAGGTAGATAAGGGTTCTTACTGCAAATCCATAGATCCGTGTACTTTGAATGAACATATGAATGTGTAGTTCCATGAAACCACTTTTAAGGCATTGGGGTGTTTTCTTGGAAGCAAATAAACAATTTTCATTTTTAATAAGTAAGTTTTAATGTTCACACAAGGTGAAGACCAGCTGCCGTGTTCAAATTTTGTAGTATACTAAATCCACCAAAATTAAGATACATATTTTTTTCTAGAAAAAAATAAAGGCTTTTCATCCAGTAGCTGTATACATTCTATAGCTCTATGCTGTCACACAAGAAGAGGAGAAACTGGGCAACGCATCCCCTTTCATTTCCAAAGACCTTCTTAGACTTTTATTATGTAATATATACTGGACTTAGATTTCGTTTCACCGGTTGAGCCCGGTCTATCTCACCTTTCCCACATGCTCTACTATTCTACATTAAGTGTACAGTATTCTCCAAAAATATATAACTGGTAATCTATTGATTAGACTTGTGCGAGCTGCACTTTATTAAAGTGCCTGGATTTACCTGTTTTTAAATGAGTTAATTTGGGAATCCACACTGGCTCAATGCTGATTATCGAATTGAGAGGCTCAGTTAATAACATTTACCTTCACATTGATGCCTTTTCCTCCACTGTATTGACCAGCCAAGTGTCCAATCGGATAGAGCCTCACCTGTATCTCAAGGAATTATGGGTAACATGGCTCTGCTGTTTCAGCATCTTTGCAGACCTGGCCTTAAACAGCAGCACGTCGCGAATTAGCACAATCACCCGACAGCATCCTTGTGGGAATATTGTGGATTGCTGGATTGTGGTGTACAGCAGGTCCACAATAATACTAATTCATAATTTCACTCATTCATCTTAGGTAACAGCTTAATTTACTATGTATGGATCTATGAATGTACTAGTCCCCACCTCCGTCTCTACTTACACCATGAAGCTTGCAAGCCCCACCCCAAAATTGTTTCCTTAGGTTTATGATGTAAGAAACCCTGGCTGCCTGAATTCACCTGTTTGAGTCTTTATAAACAAAACCACACAAATATGTTACCAAGCGAATGATTTAATTCTCACTGAACGGGGTTTTTAAAAAGTTGTCATTTTCATGAGATGAGTCGTGTACATCTCCTGTTTAAGGAGGCTGTTTAAAACATATTCCCAGATTTGCTGACAAACTTAATGTGAGATAATATGGGATTATTCTCATCCTCCATAAAGCGCACCAGCACCATCTTATATAAACCAGCAGGGGGCTGCAAATTCCATGGTAATATAGGGAGTAAAACTACCAATAGAATGACAGGCCGCTGCATATGAACCTAAAGACACACTGCTCAGAGCCAAGCTAGAGGGGTATAAAGTGGATCTGCACTCTCTGGAGTGATGCAACTCCATCCAATACATTTCAGATGAGTTGGATGCCATTTATGAACCAGAACTAATCACCCAACATCAGTAACTGACATAATTAATGTTAATGTGACTGAAGCACGTGTCTACCTTTGGTTCTGTGAGACTTTTCTTCTCCATAGGGACACACTTCTTTACCCTTGTTAAAAGAGGAGGTGATGCAAGGTGTTGGTTAATGGCTGCTGCGGTCCACATCTACAAGCCCAGTAAACACCTGACACTCAGAGAAGGTGCAAGTGTTTTTTTCTACCCACATTAATAGCTTAGGGCACACTGAAATGTTTCCTTTATCATGTTAAATGTGTATAAATGTTTATCTTTTCGGCTAAACTACATGTTGATACATGACACAGAACAGAGAGCTAGAGATGAGACACGTCATCTACAATAATTAATCGAAAAATATTTTTAAAAATGAGCAAACACTGTTTATATTAGCATTGAATTATGATCATTTTTAATAATCCAGTGCAAGTCGTGTGATGGAAAACAAAGCTACTATGAGGTAACCATAGAGCAGGTCCCCCACCAGAGGAAGGCCCTTGTTTAATAACAATTTAGCACAGAATCTCTGATACATCCAGGCTACCAGTCAGTAACACTGCTGTTTATGCAATAAAGAATCATTTAAAAAAATGAGTAATTCCTCCTTTGAGTAGGAAAGGAGCGTCAGAGTTGAAAAGAGGAAGAACTTTTTAGAACGAAGGGAAACCCTAAAATATCCTAAGTGGCAAATGTGATGAGGAAAAACTGAATATATCTTGTGAAAAATGGGTATTAATGACTAAGCCTCCAGTAATATTAGCCATTAAAATGTTTCTAGACAAACTGAAGTCATAAATAGCAGGGTGTTGTCAGTCAAAAATGGTCAGTTTTCGTTTTCATGAGCCAATAAGCATTCATTATTTCAAAACCAAGACCCTGATTGGCTGTCCAAACTCTGCTTGATTGGTTTATAATTGTATGTGATCAGTAAATATGCCCACCTTCTGCAACACACACTCAGTTCTGCTTTAGAAAGGTGTAACAATTGTTTGGACTGCAGTTTCCAAATCTTATTTACACCTTAGATTTAAACAGGTTTCTTTGGATACTCTGTTGTTATATGTTAATAACCTATGTTCTGATTGACTGATCCCTATTATACCATAAAGGGTGGCAGGTAGTGTGGCTGTCACACAGCTCCAGGGGGTGAATACACTAGTGAAAGTCCCGCTCCGGGTGAATGTCTAAGAGTAGATCGTGTGTTCTCCCCATGTCCATGTGGGTTTGCTCCGGGTGCTCAGGTTTCCTCTCACAGTCCAACAACTCATGTTGGTAGGTGGATTGGTGACTCAAAAAATGTCCCTAGGTGTGAGTGAATGTGTGAGTGTGTGTAACCCTGCAAAGGACTGGCGCCCTATCAAGCTATGCTTACTGGGAATCCATGGATATGACGAAGAAAATTCTCAATTATCAACATAATACAACACCTGGTCAAGGGTCTCTGGAAAACTGCAAATGGATGTGTAACATTAATCTAGAACTATGGATGGGTCACAGGGACAAACTACAAAAACGTGTTAACGGCTTTTAAAAAATAGAGTTAATGTTTTTACCAATAAAACCTCCTAGATGAGTAAAAAAATAATGTAGATATTTTCTCAGTTTCTCACAGTGTTTCAGTGGACAATGGACAATATCTTTAAAAACAAACAAACTTGACTTCATTTGGAAATGTACAGTTAAATAAAACTTTATTTAAAAAAAGTTAGTTTTGAAAAAATGAACCATTTAACAACATATTTAACAAATTATATCACACTTACAATCCAAAAATTTACAACGAATTATCCATAAAGCCTTAAAGAAGCACCAGGCTTCTCCCAATGTTCCAGCACCATTAGTGGAATCAAACAGTAAAACAGCTATCAAAATGTATTATTATTATTATTATTATTATTATTATTATTATTATTATTAACTTGAAACACAATGAACGTATAGAGTAGCTTTCAGCAGGTTTGTGTTGGGCCTAAAGCAGTGTTACTTTAAAGGCCAAAAGTCTGGAAGCAACACATACATGTTTTTCTTGGGGTAATTTGCTATGTGTCCAAAGATCCACCACCAGCAGCCGCTTTGGGCTGTGCGATGGCCACCCATTCAGTACCTTTGGGATGAGTTGGAGTTGGGTTTGTGATCCATAGAAAAGGAATAATTAACTCAATCCACATATTTGTCCTGTTTAAAATGCCCCTGAACACTTGATCAAGTCATCCAAGTGTGTTTCAACTGGAGCTTGGGTTTCTAGACATCGATTAATCATAATCTTGGGCTAAATTGCAGTATCAGTGATTAATCATCATCTTTTCTGTGGTTAAGTTATATTTCAGGGAAAGCTTTGTACTGATAGTTTAAACATCATCCTCATGACAGTACTCATATCCACTTCGTAAACACTATACTCTTGGGTTTGCACTCCTTTGCTTTCACCCCTCATTGCTCACTAGCATCTCAACACAGAGTAACCACATTTCACACTATGTCTGCTAGGCAATCCAAGTAGCTGATCATTAATTACAATATAGGTACAGGAATATTACAGTTTACTAAATGTAGTAACAGTGTAAATCTACCTTTAAAAGCACAACACAGGTTCTGAAGTCCAGTTGTGTTCATTAAAGGTACATTACATTCCCTCCATTCCCTCCATTTCATTACACTCCAGAATGAGAGTTGTCTTCACAGAACATCTATATAATAAATCAAGTCCTGGAGATTAATAAAAGGGGCATATGAAATCAATGCAACTCTACAGTTCACATAGAATATGTTACAATTATGTTCCCTTAGATACCACCACAGTGAGTTTTTCTGAGAGTGTATAGAAACAGCAACCACTCAAGTGAAACCTAGAGCAATTAAAAATGAATGCAAGTGCTTCCACATTTTTGGCCTGTAGTGTATGTGTTTCATAACTCACACAGCGGTGCAATATATTATTTCAACTTCTTAGTAGTGCTCTCTTCTACCTTATATTTAATACTTTATGTTAGCTTGTGGTTAACATTCTGTAACACTCCCTCAGTGTAACCGTCTCACTTCTTTCACTGTTCAAACAGTACATCAATGTTCAGTCACAGTATCTTTACTGTCCCTCTCTTGACCGATCACAGCGTTTCATTGGTGGTGTATGAGGGATTCCTGAGCCCCTCCCCATCCAAAGTCCCACTCTTCCTGCAAGACTTCCGTCTCCATAGTAACACCACAGCCAATGAGAGCAGTATTAAAAAGCCGACACATCCAGCTATGATACCAGAGGTGAGAACAAGCTGGCTTGTCTTTAGAGGCTCAAAACGGGCACATGACTTTTCAGACTTTATGCTGTCCCCAGCGTCATTGACGGCCACCACACACACTTCAGACCCAGCCTTCAGTCCCTTGATCGTTCCATTGCGGGTAAACTCCCCATAGATGGAGCCATGGGCTTCTCCGTCTTCGGTCATCACTTTGTAGTGTGTTACTCTAGAGAGTGGGGCACACCAATGGACTTCCACTTCCCCAGCGGACCCCGGCTTGACCTCCCGCAGCATTGGGGATTCAGGGGGCTGATCTGGACCCGTAAGCCCGGGACAGTAGCACTTGGTCTGTGCAGAAAGAACGGAGCAGGGCACGTCTGGAACCACACAGGGGTCATATTCACACTCTCGAGGCGGGAACTGGGCAGTGGTTAACCGAGTAAGGCCAACATTTTGGGAGGGCTGGGGGGTTTCTTCATAGTCATCATCATCTCCAATGTACAGAATACGAGTTTTTGTGACAGGAGGGCGAGAGCCTAAGGGACTCACAGATGCAGCCCTCAGGAAGTCCACTAAGAAGACCACCAGGAAGAGTGTGTAGTTTGACACAAACATCATCTTGGCTCTGTAAGAGACATATAAAACTCATTAACGTTTACGATTCAAACATTCTCCCGCTCTCTCTTTTGTCTTTTTTATGTTGAATGTTGCGTTGTTTTATTAATGAAAATTGTCCTTTATTCAACAAAAATGGCCTATAATTGAAGCTGTTTGACCATTACCCAGAAGTGGGTGCATTCATTTGTTCTGTTCTTGGGAACAGTTTTATATTTAGATTTTTAAAAATAAAATTACACAGCTTAAATGAAAGGAAATTTAATTATGCCTGTTTGGATTGTGTGAGCGGCGCGGTGGCGCAGCAGGTAGTGTTGCAGTGGCACAGCTCCAGGGACCTGGAGGTTGTGGGTTCAAGTCCCACTCTGGGTGACTGTCTGTGAGGAGTTGGTGTGTTGTCCCTGTGTCCACGTGGGTTTCCTCCGGGTGCTCCGGTTTCCTCCCACAATCCAAAAACACACGTTGGTAGGTTCAAAAGTGTCCATAGGTGTGAGTGAATTTGTGAGTGTGTGTCACCCTGTGAAGGACCTTCGCCCCCTCCAGGGTGTGTTCCCGCCTTGCACCCAGTGATTGTGTGTAGGCTCCGGACCCACCGCGACCCTGAACTGGATAAGCACTTACAGATAATGAATGATTGAAGGTTTGGATTGTACTTTACACATAAAACGTACTTGTACACCTACATACATAACACATACATAAATACATAAATAAACTCTCTTATGTAAGTGGCCTGTGTTCTGATTGCCTAACCCCTTCACAAGTGAAACGAAGCACACTACATTCATGAAATAAACAGAACACATTGTGAAGTTCAGACAGAAACCCTCAGTGACCTATAAAAACTTTAAGCTGCTTGTTTCAGGTATGTTAATCCTTAGAAAGATTACAATAATACATGTCCATACACACAGCCATTTTCCTGCAACTTCAATGTCATTGACTAAGCGAATATCCACAAGAACAACACTTTGAATTACTTCTACTGAAATGGTTTGGGATGAGTCTGGAACTGTGTGTGGGCTCCAGAACTAAGAATCTGACATCAGTAACTGATCTTACTAATGTCTATGTGGCTGAATGCAAACAAATATCTACTTTAAAGCCTTCTGAGTAGAAGTTGCTGCAACAAAAGGCGACCAACTTCCTATTAACACCCTGAATTTCAGAAGTAATATTAAAGAATTGTGAAATAAAATTTACCCGAATTGTGTTTTATTGTGTATAGTGTCCTTTAAAATAAAAGTCCTTAAATGGCTCCTACAGCCAGTGTACCTCAGACGTCGGAACCCAACCTAGCGTAACCAAGTCCAGTTTGTTTCCAACCACCATGTGAACAAAACACCAAAGCAAGCCACAAAAGTCAAGTACAGTTCCCTTCACCGTTCCATAGATGTGGGACGTTCTGTTCCCATAGACGGACAGATTCACACAGTAAACATTGGAGTCTATTCTTACAGACTGCAGCACTCTGGCCAGCTACTCAAGACATACTTCATCCCTGAAACCCTTCTGGATTCCAGCCAAACTGTTTCTGTGGGAACCTGGCTAGTCCCCAGGTCCAGGAGAAAAAGATCTATTACATTATATTGAAACATAAAATCAATTCCATTTAATAGAACTGGATTAAAAATGGTAGCCAGTGTTGTATAAGAATAGTGGTACCACTATGTGGACCAACAGTTACCAAACTCATCCAGAAAGTTATTATAGCATTGGTGCACCCTTAATCCTTGTTGCATTCATTGTCATGGAAACCTGTTTCTGTACCGACAGACAGAGTTGAGAAAAACAGAAAAACATACCTGTAAAAAGTTTTTCTGTGGCCCTCAGATCTTCAAGTATCTCTTGATTCTTGTCGGACTCCTTTCCCTCTGAGCCACACCAGTCTTTCACCTCCCTCTTTTCTATTCTTCCCACTCAGAAGTGTTCCCTCCCTCTCTCCAGCCTCATCCTCCTCCATGCACACACGACTCCCTGCTACTATAGGGTTCTCTCTCTCTCTCTCTCTCTCTCTCTCTCTCTCTCTCTCTCTCTCTCTCTCTCTCCCTCCCTCTACCTCTTTTTACTTTCATCTCCCTCCATCTGGCCCATTCCTCTTTTCTCTTTTCTTTCTTACTTCTTCTCTTTCTGTCACTGTCAGCTGGGGGTGAGCAGTTTGAAGTTTGTTCCCTGAATGTTAATTACTTTCAGTAGTTGAAAACATGTCTAAACATATTACACACTGTGTTAATGTGTGTTTGTTTTTATGCAGTTCCAGAACATAAATGTCCTGACACAGTAGTAAAAACACAATAAAAAGGGTCTTATTTCTAAATCTTAGGTACTGATATGAAATATACACACAAGTCTGAGGCCTGTGCTCTGGAAATCACAGACAGCTTCTTTGTTTCATTTTCTAATGTTAATCATTTGTGCCTCTTCCCTTTTCTCAGTAATGGCCTCTTCCCAGCTCCTCATCCTTTCAGACCCACAGTGACGTGTTGTCTTCTTACAGTGGAAACTGAGGACAGAGTTTCTCCTGTCTCTCAAAGATGAAAGCATTCAATGCTGTTTAAGTGATGGGTCCTTGTGTGGTTTTTAATACATTTTTGAGCATTTAAATATTTCTTTGAACTTATTTACAAAACTGAACACGGAATTTTCTGAAATTAATGAAGTTTACATTTTATTAGATGTATAAATAATTTTAAAATATTTTTGTGTCACTTATAATTGTAATTCAGATTGTGTAGTATTAAAATGATCCATTTTTATTTTATTATTCATCATTCATTCATTGTCTGTAACCGCTTATCCAATTCAGGGTTGCAGTGGGTCCGGAGCCTACCCAGAATCATTGGCCGCAAGGTGAGAACACACTCTATGGGGGACTCCAGTCCTTCGTAGGGCAACACACACACTCACACATTCACTCACACACCTGTAGACACTTTTTGAGTCACTAATCCCCCTTCCAATGTGTGTTTTTGGACTGTGGGATGAAACTGAATCACCCGGAGGAAACCCACGTTTTACACGGGGAGAACACACCACACTCCTCACAGACAGTCACCCGGAGGAAACCCATGTGGACACAGAGAGAACACACCACACTCCTCACAGACAGTCACCCGGAGGAAACCCATGTGGACACAGAGAGAACGCACCACACTCCTCACAGACAGTCACCCAGAGGAAACCCACGCAGACACAGGGAGAACACACCACACTCCTCACAGACAGTCACCCGGAGGAAACCCACGCAGACACTGGGGAAACACACCAAACTCCTCACAGACATTCACCTGGAGGAAACCCACGCAGACACAGGGAGAACACACCAAACTCCTCACAGACAGTCACCCGGAGGAAACCCATGTGGACACAGAGAGAACGCACCACACTCCTCACAGACAGTCACCCAGAGGAAACCCACGCAGACACAGGGAGAACACACCACACTCCTCACAGACAGTCACCCGGAGGAAACCCACGCAGACACAGGGAAAACACACCACACTCCTCACAGACAGTCACCCGGAGGAAACCCACGCAGACACTGGGGAAACACACCAAACTCCTCACAGACAGTCACCCGGAGGAAACCCACGCAGACACAGAGAGAACACACCCCACTCCTCACAGACAGTCACCCGGAGGAAACCCACACAGACACAGGGAGAACACACCACACTCCTCACAGACAGTCACCCGGAGGAAACCCACGCAGACACAGGGAGAACACACCACACTCCTCACAGACAGTCACCCGGAGGAAACCCACGCAGACACAGAGAGAACATACCACACTCCTCACAGACATTCACCCGGAGGAAACCCATGCAGACACAGGGAGAACACACCACACTCCTCACAGACAGTCACCTGGAGGAAACCCATGCAGACACAGGGAGAACACACCACACTCCTCACAGACAGTCACCCGGAGGAAACCCACGCAGACACAGGGAGAACACACCAAACTCCTGACAGACTGTCACCGGGAGCAGGACTCAAACCCACAACTTCCAGGACCTTGGAGCTATGTGACTGCAACACTACCTGCTGCGCCACCATAATTAAAAAAATTAAGGAACTCTAACATCGAAATCACCATCTTTAAATTGTTTAAACCAAACCTCACATGTATTTTGTATATAATATTATCCCCAAGAACAGAACTAATTGCTGCACATGCTTTTGTGGTGCTTTTTCCTGCCTTTTTTCCTTTTGTGGCGCATTTTTTTATTCTTTTTTTTTTTTTTTTTTTTTACTTTTTGTAAAATAAAATAACAATTGTCAACTTTTAAAATTGCACATATCCAAATTCACATGGAAAGATGTGAAAGACCCCGTGACTTGACATGACATATTGTGTGTGGGTGCGGTGTAATAGAAAATATTACGAAAGTCAGGGTTTGATCACTAACCACATAATTACTCATTTCACTACCTCCAGTTATTTGTACTCAGCAGCATAAAGAAACATAATATGTGTGTGTGTGTGTGTGTGTGTGTGTGTGTGTGTGTGTGTGTGTGTGTGTGTGTGTGTGTGTGTGTGTGTTTATTTCCAAAAGCCCCTGCTGTGACATTCCTGTGGACGAGGCCTAGGGAAGGTGGTCATAAACTAAAGTCACATCCATATATGGTCCCGCCAGAACATCTGTGCACGTCTGCATAAGAACTATGTCAGTACCTGCCCAAAGGAGGTGGGGCATAACTCACCTTGGCATTACTCATAGCTTCTGACACACCCTGGGCACACACTTATTTTGGCTGGAGTTTGACAGCGTAGATAAAGCCTGCACGGATGTGTCTGAAGTCTTCAGGTTAAAAGAGCCCCAGCCTCTCATTCATTTCCAGTCACTGATGTTGTCTGGACATGTATCAAAACTACAGAGACGTCCCTTTCAGTGAAGCAGGGCCACAGCGAGAACAGAACAAATATACAAAAACATGATAAGAGCAGGCCCACTGCTGTGAGGCAAGTTTTCTTTTGTTGTGTAACCAGACAGGTTTTTTCTTAAATACACAAGATCCAGATGTGAGGCTGATGAAGTTCCTGATAAATAATTTCAGCCTTGAGTTCAGCCATACTTTGGTTACAGAGGTCAATGCATGTCATGATTAATATGTAATCACCCTACATTCAAAACAGTTTTCAAATGAAAGACATTGCTTGGAACATTGCTGTAAGGATTTTATGGCATTCATACTGATGTTGGATGATGTTCTGCATGACAAACCCCACTCCAACTGACCCCAGACGTGTTCAGTACTGCTTTAATATCACTTTAGAATTGGGCAGTTAGCATTCTCCCACAAGTGTGCTGAACTCTCTAGAGGCCTTGTGTTAGCGGCAGTTTGAAAAGAAGTTGTGTTTGGCTTCACGTCTTAGATGTAGTACATATGAGTTGCATAGTTTAGTTTTTACGAATCAAACATCAATAAGACCTTCAAACATTTCTTGTCATGTCCTTTGGAGATGTTATAGTCTTCATTAGGGACCCCTCCCTCATGCAAACCCCTTCATTACCTAGAGCACCTCTGCACTAAGAGTTCAGAAGGTGACATGTGCCCAGCCTATAACCCAATCATTAGGGTGACTCAGAATTTTACGAGTGAGTCACGCCATTAGGAGAGAAAATGTGTCTCAGACATAAGGGATTAGTTAGAGTGGGCAGAACACACAGAGGTGTGTGTGGTTGTTTGTTTGTTTAAGAAAAAATGTCAGGACAATATTCGAGACAACACATACTTCTCGGGACAATGTTCAGTTTTGGTGATATTTCAGGACAAAAAAGAATACCCTGACTTTTCTACACATTTTTATTTCAAATATAAGGATTTTATTCCAAAAACTAAAAGTGCCAACATGTTACATTTAGTTACTGAGGTTAGTGTTTAGTGTGTGTGTGTGTGTGTGTGTGTGTGAAAGAGAGAGAGAAAGAGAAAGAGGATGAGAAGGCAGACAATACGTATCGTCTGGGCATGGGCACAAGCATATCCCAATGTCTCATACATGTGTATGAGACACTGGGATATCTCACTGTCCTGTCCCTGCATCAGTCTGTCTCTCTTGTTATCTCTGTCTCTCCCACTTCTTTTTCTCTTTCTTGCGCTCTTACACCCCCCCCCCACCCCCATCTCTCTGGATCCCTGTCATTCATTCATTCATTCATATTCTGTAACTGCTTCATCCTGATCAGGGTCAACATGGGACCTTCGGCCATGTGGCAGTAACACTGTAGCACCACCACGCCATACCACCACCTTGTTTTATAATGTCTAAAATGATTCCATTGTCCTTATGTGCATCTATGCAATAGAACTGGAGCACAAACATATGGAGTTCATCCACGGTTTCTTTGGCACTTTGCCAAAATGTGTTTGTATTACACCACTATAAAGAGTGTTCCTGGGGGCTCACAGCTGTATAATCAGATCAGTGTTTAGACTTCATAAACTATATTTCCAAGAGTTTGTTCAGATTCTATTCTTTTAATGATACAACTGTGTAATAAATATTTATATAATCTCTATAAGTGAATTTGAAGTGCCCCAGCACTGGCCAAAGGAGCAGTGGAATTGGATTCTCTCAATTAATGGAGCTCCATCCATCACTTACGGGGTGATTTTGAAGGAGCTTGTGTTCCACAAATAGTCACCATTCACTGGGGGCAAACTCTCAGTGAACGCCCTACAGGCCACCGTAGGTGCAATAAACAAAAGACATTGATGAAAATCTTGTTTATTGCAATTATTATTGAAAGTACATTAAATTACTCATTGAACCATGGTGTATTTCATCAACTGTACCTAATTTTTCATTCTTTTATAGAAGTAATAGGCCAGTGTAGTAAATACACTGAAACATAAGGCTTCTTGTGGTGAATGAATTTCATTATTGAGACTGAAACAGCCAAACAAGGACTGTGATAAACAAGAGATTCCATCTGACCCTTGGGACCTTAAAATCAGGACAAGTTTAAGAAAACACAGACACACACATACACACACACGCAAACACACACACGCACACACACACACACACACACAGACCCCTATTCTGTATCTCTTCTCCGTGTCTCTGCTATATGTATTAGATAATGTCTCACTTAACTACACCCCACCCCTCTCACCCCCCTCTCACCCCCCCAGCCCCCACTTTCTCTTTCCCTCGTCTTCTTCTCTCCTAGGATTAAAAGAATCTGAGCGGCAGGAAATAATCTGACCAGCTCCTGACCTTCTCACCTTTCTCTTACTCACACAGTCCAAAGTTCTATTTTAGGTTGAGAAAATAAAAATGAAAGAAAATATAATAATGATCAAATATAGTGAAAACATCATCTGCGGTTTACATCATGTGAAAATTTGACATTGTGTAGACCGTTCCAAGAAAAAACAGTAATAGGTTTCTATATTGAAAATGATTATTCTTCCTGCAATAAATCACTGGAAATATGCCATCCATAAAATATCCTGTAATCTATATCTGTATTTATTTATAAAGTCTTTTAAGAATAAAATATGTGCTTTAAAACAGTCCAAACACTGTCCATTAGAGTGTGCATTACAATAATGTCGCTAAAATTGACCACTGGGCTTTGCTAAACGTTTTATATTACTGTTACAGTACATTCTATTGATGACAATGATAACTCCAGACATGACTGATTTTCTAAGCATGGACTTCAAATAAACTGATCTCATCGATTATGTTTCTGAAACATGACTCACTTTTTCTGTATTTCTCCCCCTCATTGAATGTAGCTTTATATAGTCATCTGCTGTGTGTCACTCATTTTACAAGAGCACGTAGTAGCTTCGTTGCATCATATACAGTGTGAATGATTACAGCGAGGAGTGACCATGGGAACTTAGGTTTGCTGTGTTCATAATGAATGGCATATATTTCTTTCATTCATTCATTGTCTGTAACCGCTTACGCAGTTCATTATTCAAACATCAGGACCCCCTGCTGCAACTAAGTGAAGAGTTTTTTAATTTTTTCATTTATTTTCATAAACTTTGCAAAGCTTTTGATTCTTTATAAAAACTTCGCTTTCCCTCAGTCACAGTGTTCATCCTTGTTTTTATGTAAATTCCTCTGCAATTATTTATTAGATTAATATAGGTTTAGGTATGATACATTAAAGTAAGATGGGAAACTCCTAACTGTAAATCTCTCTGAAACATATTTTGCATTCTAACAGCTCCACAACATATTACAGAAAAGAAAGGAGGAAAAAGAGTAGCGGAGTAAAGATTTAATGAATGTTTTTATTAGAAAATGAAACAACGCAGTGCCAGGCTGATGAGGGTTTTTAGTGAGAAGTTCTCAGGATTCAAAAATGCCGAAAGGCTATTTAGAACATTAAGCCATAATTGCCTCGAATTAATTAGTTCCAGTCGTAAAGCCTTCATTCCAACCACACTGACCTGATGGTGGCCCTGAAAAAGGGGGTTTTCAGACTTTGTGTATACACAATTATACAAATGGTAAATTCATAACTGCTGATGAAAATGACCAAAAACATTAGGAATGTATTCAGATTTCTGATTAAATTGTATTAAGTTATAATTATTATGTACTGCATGTTCAAGTCCCGCTCCGGAGTTTGGTGTGTTCTCCCTGTGTCCGCGTGGGTTTTCTCCAAGTGCTCCGGTTTCGTCCCACAGTCCAAAAACACACGTTGGCAGGTGATGACTCAAAAGTGTCCCTAGGTTTGAGTGTGTGAGTGAATGTGTTTGTGTGTGTGTGTGTTCCCCTGTGAAGGACTGGCGCCCCCTCCAGGGTGAGTTCCCGCCTTGTGCAAGAAAATGAATGGGTTACTGTTCCATTTTAATAGTGACTATTTTGACATGGTCTCTGTGTTTGTTTGTATTTGTGCCATTTGATTTATTTTATATTTTATTAATAATTAAAGGTGGCACGGTGGCGCAACAAGTAGTGCTACTGTCACACAGTTCCAGGGTCATGAGTTTGTGAGTTCAAGCCACATTCCAGGTGACTGTCTGTGTGTTCCCCCTGTGTCTGTGTGGGTTTCCTCCAGACACTCCAGTTTCCTCCCACGGTCCAAAAACACACGTTGGTAGGTGGATTGGCGACTCAAAAGTGTCCATAGGTGCGAGTGTGTGAGTGAATGTGTAAGTGTGTGTGTTGCCCTGTGAAGGACTGGCGCCCCCTCCAGGGTGTATTCCCGTCTTGCGCCCAATTATTCCAGGTAGGCTCTGGACCCACCGCGACCCTGAACTGAATAAGCGGTTATAGATAATGAATGAATGAATAAAGGTGGCACGGTGGCCCAACAAGTAGTGCTACTGTCACACAGTTCCAGGGTCATGAGTTTGTGGGTTCAAGCCACATTTCAGGTGACTGTCTGTGTGTTCTCCCTGTGTCTGTGTGGGTTACCTCCCATGGTCCAAAAACACACGTTGGTAGGTGGATTGGTGACTCAAATGTGTCCATAGGTGTGAGTGTTTGAACGCGCCCAGTGTTTCCAGGGAGGCTCTGGACCTACCTTGACTCTGAACTGAATAAACATGAATAATATAATTTAATAATGAATAATATGAGTAATAATTAATAATTAATATGAATAATAAAAATGTTTTGAGTTCATTTGGGCAGCTCAGAGAAATATACTTCAGTAGTATTACAACAATACTGAAAATGTTGAATGTTAAATTTCTGTAGAAGCACAGTGCCACCACTTCCTGTCTGCCCAAGATCAGTCACAAGGTTCTGACCACCAAGGATTGATTACAGTGCTTTTTCAGCACTCTTCAGTACTTTCGGAATCATCCTCACTGTGAACAATAATAAAAGCATGAGGTAATTTTATAGTAACTTTATCTGTTGAAATCAGCATTCTTTGCCAGCTCAGGGGCACCCATGATTCTGCAGTTCACTGTGTGACGAAGGTTTTAAACTCTCTCTGATACACCTTATCACCTTAAGGATGACCTTAGCACTACGACACTTTTGAGGAACTGTACTCTGAGCAGTTATCATTCTCCTCCAAATGTGTTTACTGTTGTTGTGGTAGCAACACAAAAGGAAGTATATACGTCTTCACTTCTTAGAAGACCTATGTGTTTGCCCTCCCCCTCGTATCATTGTATCAATCTCAGAATTTGCAAGTGAGCAAAATGTGTTGCATGCGAGGATACCACAAAGAACTACTTCTGCGAGGATAAAAAAGATTGACAAGATTGTTGTGACTGCTCTGTCAGCGGTCAACAAAGGACATCCAGTCTCAACCAAATTCCATTAAAGTGTAGTAACCGATCTCATGTTACAGCTGTTGTACCTGGGCCTCATCATTTTGGGAATGCTTCATTTGAGGAGAGTTTAAAGTCATAACAAAAACAAACGAAAAGATAATAGATAACTGTTTGAGGTTCATGATGAATTTAATATTGTGTCAGAGCATCTGTGGGCCATATTTTCAACACTAAAAAATTAAAATCACCTTTCAGCTCGCAGTTCTAAAGGAGAAGAATGTGTCTGATGAAGAGCAAAAGCAGAAGTTTAGACTTGCCCCATGACGTCATACTAATCTATGATTCCCCCCTTGACTGAAAGCGTGGGCTTCTCCCAGAGCAGGCAACCTACAGCACATTACTGCGGCATTACAGACCTCTCTAGAGAAGTGTGGGTGTGTGAGGGGTATGGGTTTAAAAATACTTCCCTGTGAACCTAGTGGGAAAATGCAACACATTTGCATCTGGAAATAATCTGTTTCTTTCCAGTCTCAATCCGAAAGCAAATTAAATTCCTGTTTGTACAACTATTATCACATTGACTTCGTTTAAATGTAAACCACATTCATATGCACACTTAGTTTCGAGTATTTTTAGTACTTCTATTTAGAAAGCACTGTGGTGCCACAGTTAGTGTCACTTTCACACAGCTCCAGGGTTCTGAAGTTGTGTGTTCGAATCCCACCTCACTGTCTGTGAAAAATCTGGTGTATTCTCCCTACGTCTGTGTGGGTTTCTTCCCACAGTCCAAAGACACATATTAGTAGGCGTAATGGCCATGCGATAGTGTCTGTAGCTGTGAATGTGAGTTTGTGGCGGCCTGAGAGGGACTGGCGCCCCGTCCAGCGTGTGTTCCTGCCTTACGCCCAGTGATTCTGGGTAGGCTCCAGACCAACCGTGACCCTGAAATGAATAAAGTGGTTACAGACAGTGAAGAGTGAACTAATCTTTTGTTTGATCTATTGTTTCTAAAACAAACAAAAAGCTGCTGTGATTTACACTCCCCTCCAAAAAAGAGAGAAAATTGAGCTATTCTTCATTTCAGAGTTGTGCTTATTCAAATCTAAGTTGTATTATTAAGCCGTTGGTTTTTACTATATATGCAATACTAGTGAAATATACATCTAACTTTGTGATCTTGTAAAACATGTAATTAACACATTTTTATTAAGAGGAATTCATTTTTAGTGATTTAATTGATGAACAAAGTGGGAATGTCACAAGGTTTCTACAGATCAGCATTAAAAATGTAGGGGCAGTGTTGGAAAAGTAGAGAATACATTTGAAATGTTTTAAGATTAAGATCCTATTCAAACCAAAATAAAAACACATTTCATGAAATATGTTTACAGGAAACATCCCAGCATTACCTAAAAACAGTCTGGTGCCTATGTGTAGGCGATTGAGCGAGTTTCATCATCTATCTACAATTCTACATCCTTTACCGAAACTCTTTGCACTTTACACTTGTAATAACACAATTTTTCCAGCACTTAACACCTGAGAGTTTGTGGTAAGTCATGGCCTAAGATAAGGTGACATTCAGTTTAGATGTTTTCATTTCAGTGTCCATAGCTTGTGAAAATGAATAGTTCTGAAGCCTGGAGTTCTGCAGTGCTGTTGTTGTTCACTTTTGCAAAAGTTAATCATCTGGGTTTAAAGAAAAGCCCATTTTACATCATCTAGTATCAACTCAATTGGCAACTTACTTTTATTTTTATTTCTCTCTCGTACATTGAACAACCCCTTATTTAATGTACGCTCTTGTTCCGGCTGTTGTTTTAGGGAATCTCTGCTGCCCCCTCGTGGTAAAGCGGGACCACCACGCCATCAACCTGGGGTTTTCCTGGGAGAAATAAAGAGGACCACTGCCTATGACATGAAGTGGGACGAGGTTCTGCTGAAAGTATCGAGATAGAACGTATGGTTCCGTCACCAGAAATCTGGCCTTTTTCTTCTAAGCAAATTTCTGATATTCTGTTTTGCTGAATGTCTGTTTCGTTCCTTAAACATTGAATGATAATTAAGTCATACCTAGTAAACAAGGAACGTCAGTGGACGTCCAAAATCCATCTTAATAAGTTAGTTAAGTGGTGACCAATCGATAACGTCAGTGGACGTCCAAAACGCGTTTTATACAAGTAATTTATTTCGGGACCAATTAATAACGTCAATGGACGTCCAAAATACGTCTAATAGTCGTCTTTTCAATGTCTGTGTCTGGACGTCTTTTCAACTTTCATTTTCAACCTTAAGAGAACGTTGATTAGACGGCAGTCATTACGTTATTTCAACGTTGAATCAACGGCTAATTGTTTACTGTGTAGGACCCACGGAAAATGAGAGTACGACTAATATGGCAGTTTAACTTGGCACTACTGAGCATAAATGTTGTTAATATGCGTGGACTCGACGGCATAATGTTTACTGGGTTAGCAGAACTCTAAAATAACTATATTTAAAATATTTATAATAATATAAAAAACATTATAACCTTAGTTTTTGTCCTGTTCATTTAAGTGACATATTTTAATTGTAGTGATAATATATTAATAATGTTTCGTTTTATATTAGCAGTTTTTTGTGTGTTAGTTTTCCCAGGTAGGTTTTGTACTATAAACTCGTATGACGACCGTCCACATTTTTATCACAGATCATCTCTGTCAGTTTCAGGCTGCTGTTCTGTCCTCTGTCCGACAGTGACGCGCGTCATGTGTCCCTCCCCCTCCATATCACAGCCCATAATGGCTACCAAAACACAGACTTTACATCAGCGCCCGTCCTTCTTTACCGCTTCCAATTCCCCGCGGCTCAGCTCGGCCTCGGACCGGGCGTACGGAGAGGATGATGTCTCGGAGCGCTGCACTCTCTGTAGGAGGTGCGTTTGCTGTTATGGAAAGTAAAATAATGTCTTATTAGTCGCACTGAGCACAGCATGGAAAGACTGTAAGAAGCTAGGTCAGACAGACAGAGCTATAGAGGAAATAATTATATGTTTTGTATTGATTTCGACTTGATTTCCCCACACTAACGCCTGGACCCAGTGTCAGTGGTTCAGGACATTTATGAAGGTTAATGTTTGACTTCTCTCCCGGCACGTTGTCGAAACTATCTGGAGGTCGCGCATGCGCACACTTATAGCTGACAGTTCTCACGACAGCCTTCGTTGCTCAGTATTGGCTCGACTCTGTTAGCCAATGCCAGCGCGGGAGAGGGATGCTACTAGCCAATCGCATCGTACGAGGCGGATACAGTGTGTCAGTCCAAGCACATGAAGTGGACAGGCTGCTACAGCACAGGACACTGACTACCCTGGACAATCCGAGCATAGGAGGCAAATCGAAGACATCCAGTCTCAGCACTGGAGGTGAATGCTGCTTGACACTCCCAGCTCTGGAAGCAAATACAATCCGATCTGAGTGAATATTAGTGGGTTGCAGTTACCCAGCTCCAGTTCAGGACCAAATCACATTACAGGAAGCAACAAATACTATCCAGCCTCAGAGCACTCTCATATAGAGGAATCCTATTAGCCAATCACAGCTCAGGAGGTAGATGCAATCCAATTTTATAGCAGAAGGGAGGGGCAAGTCTGGACATTGCTGGCCAATCATAGTGTAGGAAGCAAGACAATAGCCAATGCCAGAGCAATGCTGCCATATTTCTAGCCAATCCCAGTTCGATGCAGGTAATACTTACGTTTAACTCAGGATGGGATTAGTTGTAGCCAATCTCACATTGCTTGAAGCAAAACAGTAGCCAATGTCAGAGCAGTAGGGCGAGACTAGGAACCAATCCCAGTGCAGGATTCAGGTATTATTAGCCAGTTGTAGCCCAGGATGGGGGAATACTGTTAGGCGTGACAGAGCTAGACAAGCATAGTGCGGAAAGCAGGATAGTAGCCAATCCCAGAGCGGTAGAGGTATATTACGAGGAGGCGGAGCCTGTCGGATTACGGGTGGGAAAAGAGAGGAGGGTGTGAGGGGGTGAGTGAGTTGGAGAGTGCGAGGGAGGGAGGGAGGGGGTGGTGTCTGCTTTCTGATCCCCTGTGTAAACCCCTGCGCTGGAGGAATTTTTAAATCCGAGGCTCTGACTCGCCATTGGTGCTGAAGGTGGGCAGGAGGAGGGGGAGGAGGAGGAGGATGGGCTGGTTGCATGGAGATTGTTTACTTTAAGTTGATGACGGAGACTCAGGGAATCAGCAGCACGGGCTTTGTGCGCTGGAGAGCGGACTAGAAAGCGTTGAACTTATCAGAGAGGAGGAGCCGGGCTTTCATTCGTCGGCGGATAAAGGGGATGTGGAGTGGAGTGGAGTGGAGCTGGGGTCTGAGTTCTAGCAGCGCAGGTCCCGTGCGTTCCTGAGAGGAGAGGTCTGTTGCAGTGCCAGCATGCAAACCCTGCTTGCTCCTTGGCGTCCTGGTGCTGTTTAGGACCCGCTGGCACTTTAGTTTTTGCTGTTGAACATTGAATTTCCAGCCCCTAAAGGGATCCCCCTGCTGAAATAACCAGGCTGCGTTTGGATGTAGGCTACAGACATAGGGAAGCGAGATGCACGCGGATAACAGCAGTAGCAACCCCGCCTCCGGGGCTCCAGAGCCCGGGGACCGGAGCTTAGAGAGCCATGCGGAGACCGCGGTCGCCTCCGAGGCTCCGCCGGGGAACAGCACGCCTCCACCCCCTGAGCTGGAGAGGAAACCGCTGCCGGAAGATAGCAGCGCCGTGCAACTGATGCGCACCGGAGGTTCTGACAAGCAAAGCACCCTCCCGCCAACGCCGGTAGTCGCGCCCTCTCCGCCCGCTCCGCCCGAGGGAGGCTTTGGCTGGCTGGTGGTGCTCGCCGCCACCTGGTGTAACGGCTCCATCTTCGGCATCCAGAACTCGTTCGGGATTCTCCACATGATGCTCGCCGATGAGCACCAGGACCCCACTGACCACACGTCCCAGTTTAAAGTGGGTGAGTTCACCAGCTCGGTGCAAACACCTGTTGCCAGTGACTGCACATAACTGTATGTTATTATGTGGTGTGTGTGTGTGTGTAAGCTGATGTATCAAGTAAGTGAGAGTTCAGTACTCTATACACCACAGGTTAAACCTGGGCTGAAATGCACTCAGTTACAGGGAAAGTGACGGGACCAAGGAGGGTTAAACATAGGATAAGGGCATTCCACCTGAAACCCCAAACTCTCTAAATTTATTCAACCCACCTCTCTCTCAGAACATGTGAATATTTATTTTATTTAAGCTGTGCAAAATATACCTCTTGGAGAGCTAATGCGGTGTATGAATCAACACAACTTAAAAATTGGGGGTACTGCCTCAGTGGTGGTTTTTGGAGAGTGTTTGAGCCATATTTATCTCATATAAGCAACCCATCAGGGGCCCACTAATAGCCCCCATAGCCAATGCCAATATTGAGCCCAGCTATAGCCCAATCCATGGGTTCCTCTCGAATGTGTGCTGACTGGGATCAATTCTGGCTCCACATATGGATGCCCTCCAGGGTCAGTGATGGGACCAGGATGGGTAAAACACCATAGAGCCAATATAGCAGCTCATAATACTAATAAAACAATACTGTCTCTAAACTATCAGGGCCCTATATGTAGAGAGGACTGCCCACCAGTGTCCCACCAAAGCATATGCCCATATTGTTCCCAGCTAACCCGTGTTTAACCAATGTGTGCCAGCTGTAATACTACCTTTAAAATACCATTACTGTAATTCATATCTACTGTATCATACTGTAAATCATAGTTTAGTAATGTAATGCTATTCTGTACCATAGTTTTACAACTAGACTCAGACCACAGCACTGCAAATGGTGGGCACCTAATAGAATAATTGAAATGAAACTGAAAAATACTTTAAAATGATCACACTCATGAAAACATGTATTATTTGTTTATTATTGTGGAAACTACAGAACGTCTTGACAGATCTAATGCTGAAAATCAGGTCTTTCTGAGTTAACAGAGCTAGCAGACACTAAATCTGTTCTTAATGCTGTCTGGATCATTTTTTTCAGCCTGTGTACATTAGCGCTGGTGGAATTAGAGTGATGATGGACCCGTGTCCTTACTTTAAAGGCGCTTGTTTAATAATAGAGTGGAGAGTTCATCCTGAGTTGCACGGACTGTAATCTAGGCAGTAATCTCCACTCTTCTTAGTAATTGAGAGTGAAACAGAGTGAGTGAAGTCAGAGACAGATTATGGAATGGGTTCAGTTGACTTAGTGGAATTATGTGACAAAGTATTTGAATTCTGGGTGTGGAGAATAATCAGCCATGAACATCATGAAAAAGGGAGTTAAGTGAAATGTGGGCCTACGTAAGGTTCTTGGAGTATAATGATAGATGTAGAGGCTATGATCCAAGAGATAAGATCATTGGAAGGATAAGAGAAATAGGGAGTGTGTGTGTGTGTGTGTTATTAAATAATGAAGGACTAGTTGTGACCGTCTGTAAATCGCCTGATAATTTGATGTAAATGCAATTTGAAACAGATCAGGAGTTTATTCCTAGCACCTGTTAAATTACAGTAGCCTCAGAATATATTTGGACTCTGTGGCAATGGTTAATTGTGTAGAAAACAAACTGTGAACTTACATTACATTTATTTCAGACTGTTGTAGGTCGAAGAGTTTATGTGCAGCCAGACATTGTACATTTGTGAGTGCATTATCCTCTTAAATGTAGTCAGTACTTTATCTGGACTTTGAGATAGTGACCAAAAGCATGGACTTGGATCCTTAGATATATTTAAATGCACCAAATATCTGTGTTAAATTTTAAGCACGTTCCTAACAGAAGCCAATGGGCAAGTGTTAGAGCAAGTGCACTTTAAATCAGCACTTTTCCGTTCCTTCAGAGAATTTATTGCCCGTGGTAATAGACTGTGTGCTGGAGATGCAGTAGATAGAGGTTAGGCCTGTAATCTCACAGCTCCAGTGCTGTTTTGTCAGGAAGTCTCAGGAGCGAGCCTGAGCTCAGATGGGCATTGTGCCCCTGCCCGTTGTGGTGGGTGCCGGGCATGAAAACAAAGGCAGAGGATGAGAGAAAAGGGATCAAGCAGCGTGTTACCGGGAATTGTGGGAGATGAAGTCCTGTTTGCTTTCATTGCCAGATGGAGTGACAGGATGGAAGTGCAGGGTGCTGGGTGGCACAGGATGTAAACAAATCTGGATAAGGAATTAACAGTGAGTTCTGATGTCGGTTTATGCGAGCACGTGAGTGTGTGTGAAAAAGAGAGAGGGAGAGAGAGGCTACTTGAAAGTGTCCCTCTACCAGTCCCTAGGAAGTGCAGCAACTTGTGTGTCCAGTTTGTAGAGAAAGTGACAGCTGAGTAAAGTTTGTAGAGAATGTTTCAGGACTAGTTGCAAACACAACATGCACAGTATCTCTCTCTATCTCTCTCTCTCTCTCTCTCCCACTGCCCTCACAATGTGGTCAGTTTTTGTGCTGTTTAATGTAGGAAAATGGTTCCAGTGTTGCCACATGAAAGAAGATTTAATTGGGCCAAGTGGAGCTGCTGGACTGAAACAAGCACATAAAGGGCTTAAAGCAGTAAACATTCCCTTTCCTTCTTTCTCTCTCTCGCTCTCTCTCTCTCTCACTCTCACTTTCTCTCTTACATAATGCGTTATCAGTTGTTTCACTTCAATTCAAAGTACATTTACCATCCTAAGTACAATATAGAGGTCCTTAATCGCATATTATAAAGATATTTTAGAATGATAAAGTTGTTTAATTTAGGTTTTCGTAGGTATTTGGAGAGCTTAACAAACTCAGACCACCTGAATGTTTTATTTCAAAGTGGTAGATGGTGAGTAAACAAGCTGAAGAAGATCTGAGAGTGCACTTAGGTGTGTGAAGGTCTGATTTAAAAAAAAAAAAAAACAGAGCTCCATTATTGAGAGCATTGTAGGTGAGCAGGAGGATTTTGAACTGAATGCCATATTTAACCGGGAGGAAAAACAGGCTGATGTGGTGGTGGGACCGGGTGTGGGTGAGGAGACGAGCAGCAGAGTTCTGGATCATCTGACGTTTATGGAGTTTAGCGAGAAGCTAATGCCAGGAATAAATAAAGAAAATGGCCGGATGGGACTTTCAGCAGCGGACTGGGAAAGAGTTGTCAAGGTGAAAGAAGGAGGTTTTCATAATGTAACCAGCACGGGAGAATCAAATGTGAGAGTCAAGGATGACACCCAGATCTCGGACCACGGAGGAGGGGGGCAGAGCAACATCATCCATTGAGAGTTTGAGGGAATGGGTTAAGGTTTAATCTCAGCAGGCGATTAAAAGAGATCGGGGCTCGCTGTTAGCTTTAGTACAGACTACAATCCAAATTGAACACTGTCGTGTTCCCAACCACTGAACCTGCTTGTCCTGCGAGAGAAGCGTGTTCAGCCACTTAATTGTTTTTTTTTTTATCCATGTCTAATCAGATTTGTGCCACTAGTGTTGCTGAAGATAAGATAAGACAGGTTTTACTGCCGTCTATTTGATAGTTCGACAAGGAAAATGAACACATACAGGGCTCTGATTGGCACTCTGCTCTGGAAAGTGTTCTAGGGGAAATGGTTCTCTTATTATTATTATTATGTACTTGCTCTGGTCTAAGCAGTGCTGCGGCTTGTGTGTGTGTGTTGAGGGGGGTGGTGATTCTTACAAAATATTGTTAAGACATGGGGCAAAGTTCAGAGTTTAGATCACGCAGGAGAGAAAATCCATTTAAAAATATTAAGCGACTTGTGGCTTACGTGTGTGTGTGTGTGTGTGTGTGTGTGTGTGTGTGTGTGTGTGTGTGTGTGTGTGTGTGTGTGTGTGTGTGTGTGTGTGTGTGTGTGTGTGTGTTTATTAAAGCCCTTTATTCAGAGCAGAATTACACTTCCTTGATGTAATTTGAAGTATTATTAGTAGTAATGTATTAATATAAGTAATAATTCCAGATAAATCGTTGGTATAATGCGAGACATTTCTCTCTCACACACACACACACACACACACACACACACAGGCGATTTGCAGACAATTACTCCTGTTCACTCTGGCATGCTAAAACCTCCTCCAAAGAAAGTGCTGTGATAAATATGTGGAATTTTCTCCTCCGTAGGAAGGTTTGAAACCATGCTGTAGCCATAATAATACTTTCAGAGTACTTAGAGCATGTAGCGTACAATGTCTTATGAACCATGCTGGTCTTTTGTAGGGCTAACTATAGGTGACCGTACAATCCACTGTACAAGTCCACTGACTGTATATGCGCACTAACACACCACCAACACCTCAGTGTCCCTGCAGCACCGAGAATGAGCCACAACCCAATTCATACATGCCGTGTGAGGGTTTTGTGGGGGTCCTGACTACTGAAGTGCAGGCTAAAAGTGGGCAAACTAAGTATGCAGAGCAACAGCTGGACCACAGTCTGTAATCTGAGAACTGCAGAGTGCCCCTGTGTGATCAGTGGAGCTGATAAAATGGACTTGAAGTAGTAATGTTATTGCTGATCAGTGAATATGCTATTTGTCCATAAAATTAGTTGCTCATTCAAAATGTAAAATGTATCTATTCTGAGGTGCACCTATTGATTACAGTTAGTTTTGGACTGTGGGAGGATGCAGGAGACTTGGAGGAAATGCACAAAACCCCTCATAGGCAGTGACCACAGGACCATGGAGATGGGTGAAAGTGACACCACCTGTTGCGCCACCCTTAGAAAATAATAGTTCATTCATTCATTATCTGTATCCTCTTATGATCACGGTGGGTCTGGAGCCTACCCAGAATCATCAGGCGCAAGACAGGAACACACCCTGGAGGAGGCGCCAGTTCTTCACAGGGCGACACACACAAACACACACACATTCACACCTAGGGACCTATTCACACTTACACCTAGGGCCACTTTTGAGTCAATCCACCTACCAATGTGTGTTTTTGGACCGTGGGAGGAAACTGGAGCACCCGGAGGAAACCCACGCAGACACAGGGAGAACACACCACACTCCTCATAGACAGTCACCCGGAGGAAACCCACACTGACACAGGGAGAACACACCACAATCCTCACAGACAGTCACCCGGAGGAAACTCATGCAGACACAGGGAGAACACACCACACTCCTCACAGACAGTCACCCAGAGGAAACCCACGCAGACACAGAGAGAACACACCACACTCCTCACAGACAGTCACCCGGAGGAAACCCACGCAGACACAGGGAGAACACACCACACTCCTCACAGACAGTCACCCAGAGGAAACCCACACAGATACAGGGAGAACACCCTACACTCCTCACAGACAGTCACCCGGAGGAAACCCACGCAGACACAGGGAGAACACACCACACTCCTCACAGACAGTCACCCAGAGGAAACCCACGCAGACACAGGGAGAACACACCACACTCCTCACAGACAGTCAAGTCACAACCCCAGGTACCTGCTGCACCACTGTGTCGCCCCTAGAAAATACTCGTTATTTAAAATTGCAATAACAGTATTGATCAGAAAATTACAGCTAAATATTTCTCCCATCTTTTTTCCCGCCCTAGTTCTCTACAGATATTTCCCAGATACCAACACAATTTCTGCTCCCAATGGAACAGCTTAATCTAAAGCAAGATTCATGGGACAATGTAGGGTGCGAAACCAAGTCAATGACGCTTTGTAGGCCATTGTAATCTCATGATACTTGACACACCATACAAGAACTAATACTGTTTCTGTGCTGCAATTTTTCAATACAATGCCATATTCTCAATGGCAGCTCTCCAACATTGTCAGCTAGAATCCTTTAAGAAACCATTCTTTGTGCTGGAGTAATTGAAGGCACATCACTATACACATGCAGGCACATTTTGGTGAGATCCATAGAAACAAACATATTGTATGTCAGTGTATTTATGTGTCCAGCTCCGTCTGCCTGCTGTGTAACTCAATAAGGGCCAGTGCAGTGGCCAAATCAGCTCAGTGTCCAAGCTAAAGGAGCATAATGAAATCAGTTGTGTGAGCTGGGGTGAATGAAAAATGGGGGAAAGTGAGAGAGCTGATGTGTTTATTCAGGTGTGAGAAGGAAAAGGGGCAGATTTTATGAAAAAAGGTGAAACAAGGGAGGCATTGACTGTCTGGCGAGATAGGTGTCCAGCCAGACGTGTCTGGACTTAATGGCATTCACTTTCGCAGATAACTATCAGTGGAAACCTATACTTCACACTAGGGATGTATAGAGATTAACTCGGTTGTGAATGTCCTCCCATTACTCTGAGTAGCTTCAAAACCCTTTCGCATTTTCACACTTTCAGAATTATCATTATCACAAATATTTGAAAATTATTCTTATATTTAATATTTTATATATTTCCCCATTGCTAAGATTTGTATTCAATTAGCATAATTAGATAAATAACTGATAAATAATTCTTTCTGTAATGACCATTCTGTATTAATCTGTAGGTTTGGGGCAGTCTGAGTAAGGTCCTTTCTGTTCTCAACTGATAGTCCTCTAGCGAGTTCTTGGAAAGAAATGCACTGGAGAGTATGCTATCTACGCTATTCAGAGCAGTAGGAAAGCATTTGGACTGCACTGTGCCATTAAGGTATTCATCATCTCAAACAATAGCCCTATTAAAGACAGGTATGGTGCTTTTAAACTGCAGGGTCCCCACTCGACTCAACACAGCTCAACTATGCTTTTAAATTCGGTCCTGTTCTTGGAACCGGGTTCCTTTTTAGTCCCTGCTCTCTTGTGGTTCTGAGCGAGCCGAGTAGGGACTAAACCATGGCGTGTAAACCTTGCACAGCACTGATTGTCCAGAGAGAGTCGTCACTCTACGCCACGCAACGCAGACGTCCAGCACCAACTTTCCATCTGTAAAATCTTCAGCTACAGCAGAGATAACATTTGTTTGTATCCGACTCACAACGGGAGCTCGTAAAATTACACTGTGGTCTTTTGAAGAGGTTCAAACACTCTTTGGATCAGTGGCCAATGTAAGAATCCAGATTCTGGACGCTGCAGCAAGGAAGGAACAAACTGATGACAGAGCTGTGTTCAGTCCCAAACAAAAACAACAACAACAACATGCCAAATCACGATTTGTAAATGACAGTTAACGTTACTGCTGTCATTGTTCTGGTTTTTAAAACCTGCTGTTTCTGTCAGAGAAAGGGGTTTTGAGATGACAATGGATAGATTTCAGGGGGGAGCTGTTGTAGCGGAAAACAAACCAGGTACCACGGACCAAACAGAGTAGAGTCGAACAGTCTGGCTGTAAGATATTGCCAAGATATCTCGCTAGCATTGACTTACAAATACTTCTGTGAAATACTGTTGAATATTAGTGGACTAGTCCATGGCCATGAGAATAAGGACTGAAAATCTGTAGCCCATTAGAAAGAAAACAGATGCCAACCTTGTATGTGAGTACAGGAAAAGGTTTCACTGGTTGTAGCTGCTCTGTCTCTGTTCTTTCACAGCGGTGGTTTGTATTAAGTAATCCCGAGACACTTCCTTGGCCTCCATGCGGATGGATGACAAATAAGCTCCATGCTGGGAGAAACAGCACTGCTTACTATTCATATTCAGTCATGCTAAAACGATGTTGGTCCTAATGGAAGCATTTGTGTACGTGGTGATGAATATCATCATCTGTTTTGACAGCAAGAGTATTTAACTCTAATCCGGATTTATTTACAGTAAACTGTAATACTTTACTTGCAGCTTAGCCAGTCCGGCATTGTATTGTGTATTTCACTGTAATTTCACTTACAGTTATTGTAGTTTTGGCTGGATTGGTTCAGCAACAGTTAGTGTCACTGTCACATAGCTCCAGGGTGCACTGTTTACTATCACTGTGTAAAAGAAACACCATGCTACCTCTGATGTGTGTATCAAACTCTCTCTCTCTCTCTCTCTCTCTCTCTCTCTCTCTCTCATTTACACACACTTTCCATTATATCAGTGCCAGGCTTAGACCATATATAATAATATCATCTGCTGGATATGGGAATAAAATGAAGCGGCTTCAGAGGTAAAAAGAACTCAAGATGAAAGGACTCATTTTCCACCTGTTTCTGGCACTTAACTCTGGGCTTTGGATCAACACCAGTAATGGGCAGGCATTTGGGCTGCACGCCTTGGCTTTTCAATGGAAGGAAAAAAATAGGCCTCTATCCATCTGTCCATCCATCTAGTAGTTCTGCAATTACAGGCTGCAGTCTACCTGTTCCTCTTCATACTTTCTCATCCCCATATTCTGCATACTTTTTTTATCCTCTGGTAGGAGTCCAGACCATTGCAATGGGGATAAGTAAGTATGCAGAGCAAGAGATGGGTTATAGTCTTTAATTGTAGAACTACAAAGTGCTCCTGTGTGGTCAGTGGAGCTGATTAAATGGCCAGTGAGTGTAGATTCAAGTAAAACAAATCTAATACAGTGATTGTTCAGTGTGCAAGACAGGAACACACCCTGGAGGGGGTGCCAGTCCTTCACAGAGCAACACACACTCACACACCTACGAGTCGCCAATCCACCTACCAGTTTTTGGACCGTGGGAGGAAAGTGGAGCACCCGGAGGAAACCCACACAGACACGGAGAACACACCACACTCCTCACAGACAGTCACCCGGAGGAAACCCACGCGGACACAGGGAGAACACACCACACTCCTCACACACAGTCACCCGGAGGAAACCCACGCTGACCCAGGGAGAACACACCACACTCCTCACAGACAGTCACCCGGAGGAAACCCACGCAGACCCAGGGAGAACACACCACACTCCTCACAGACAGTCACCCGGAGGAAACCCACGCAGACACAGGGAGAACACACCACACTCCTCACAGACAGTCACCCAGAGGAAACCCACGCAGACACAGAGAGAACAGACAGTCACCCGGAGGAAACCCACGCTGACACAGGGAGAACACACCACACTCCTCACAGACAGTCACCCGGAGGAAACCCACGCAGACACAGGGAGAACACACCACACTCCTCACAGACAGTCACCCGGTGGAAACCCACGCAGACACAGAGAGAACACACCACACTCCTCACAGACAGTCACCCGGAGGAAACCCACGCTGACACAGGGAGAACACACCACACTCCTCACAGACAGTCACCCGGAGGAAACCCACGCAGACACAGGGAGAACACACCACACTCCTCACAGACAGTCACCCGGAGGAAACCCACGCAGACACAGGGAGAACACACCACACTCCTCACAGACAGTCACCCGGTGGAAACCCACGCAGACACAGAGAGAACACACCACACTCCTCACAGACAGTCACCCGGAGGAAACCCACGCTGACACAGGGAGAACACACCACACTCCTCACAGACAGTCACCCGGAGGAAACCCACGCAGACACAGGGAGAACACACCACACTCCTCACAGACAGTCACCCGGTGGAAACCCATGCAGACACAGGGAGAACACACCACACTCCTCACAGACAGTCACCCGGAGAAAACCCATGCAGACACAGGGAGAACACACCACACTCAAACATATATACATACAAGTATACAAAAGCTCATATTTATATGGTGCTTTCCTTTTCTTTACATTTTAACACATTACTGGGCTGCTACGATTAAAAAAAATAGTAGCTGATTTTTACCTTTAGTAATGTTGAGATGTGTTCTTTCTTCAAAGCAAACAAACTGATAGTGTGTAATTTGGAGGTTTATCTTTGTAAAAATAAAAGGAATAACAGTGGAGAAAAATAACCTCTGATTTTCTCTGCATGTTTCTATGAGCTGTAAATGAGTAATTGTATTGAATTACAACATCCTTTTCTTGTTGCAGCTCAGACCAGCCACTTCTGATGGTAAACTAATTGAGTAAATGAACTTCTAACCTTCTATTTTTTTACTGCTGAAATTATGCATGTGACAGCAAGAGTCTGCAGAATTTCATAGAGTCATCTAACATTAGCAAGCCTTCTGCAGGAAAACTGAGCGGGACCATCTGCTGCATGTCTGCATTAATGGCATTTATGTAAACTGTGTAGGATTAATGTTTAATACACATGGCCTCCATGCGCATTATTAGGTTTATAGCTCTGCTGAATCATTTACATTAGCCAATATATGTTAGACGAGCACTTTGTGGCTTGGATTAAAGCTGTAGTATGATCCAGGCACATCTGGTTTCAATACAAACTGTTTAGAGTCCTGTCCAAAAGTGTGTGGATTCCCTTTTACTAAAAACAGCTACTTTAGGATGCAGCCGTTGTGGATGCAGATGTTCAGTTGTGCAAAAATCGCTTGTATAATCCCGATAGAAAAGCATGAAATGAGAAGCTCTGGAGCAGATGCTCATGAGTGTAAGGTCACCGTACCCAATGCCAGGCTTCAATTAGAGGGGTCTAAAGCAGTGATGGAGAACTATCTGGTTACTTTGCGATAAGTTGGAGTTGGGCTTGTGAGTCACATCTAATCACCCCACATCTACAACTGACCTCATTACTGTACTTGTCGCTGGATGCCATTAAATCTTCATAGCAGTGTTCCAACATCTAGTGTAAAGCTGGACGTGTACTGAACATGGTTGCATTTACGTACACGAATCCCTGCTTTAATCTGAGCTGATGTCTATGAGTAATGTATTAGAAATACAGTTGCTTCTTATAATTTGTAGCTCTGGCAAGTCGTTTTATATTTTCCAGCTGTCTCTCCATGCAGATTCAGTCTCTAGGGATCCAGAGCTGCTGGGCGCTTCTGTGGTTGTGTGCAGACTTCAGATTTTAACTGTAGTTGTGCCTGTCTCACACCTTTCTGTTACGGGGCGTCAGGGTGACGACAGCGTGTCCTGAGCACGAAGTTTTAACAAATGCCATTTTAAGAACGGTGATAAGAATAATGAGCTGTTTTTAATTGCTTCGGATGGAGTCCGGTGATGCTTTCTTTTATGTCTTTTTTTAAAGAAAGGGACTGGAAGAACAACTGAATTATGTGCTCGGATGAATACTACCTTCACTGTCTCTCCATAACTGTCCCTGAGGGGAAATCTGGGATATGAAGATGAATTTTCAGCATGCCACACTTCAGATGGAATGTAGCCTCTTGTTGCAAGACCTTGGGTTTCCAGATAAAAGCCACAGATGCAACGAGCAGCTTGATCTGCCATTATAAGACCAACAATGGAAAGTGCACAGGCACTTGCTTAGTATTGTATTTAGCTCAATGGCACTGTATAATTTACACCCACCAAATTGTGTGTCATGCTAAGAGACTTTAGTCTTCTAAATAACGTGCAGGAAACAGGCAGGTTTTGAGATGTAGATTTGTGCAAAGAAGCATTTATCGTTCACATTGCGGATTTAGCACGGACAGTTTATTGGACTACGCTGGAAATAACTTCACATTAGGATGTGTTTTTGTTGTTTTATGTAGAGGATGTGGGGCGGCACGGTGACGCAGCAGGTAAAGTCGTAATCACACAGCTCCAGGGACCTTGAGGAGTTGGTGTGTTCTTCCTGTGTCCGCGTGGGTTTCCTCCAGGTGCTCCGGTTTCCTCCCACAGTCCAAAAACACACGTTGGTAGGTGGATTGGCGACTCAAAAGTGTCCGTAGGTGTGAGTGTGTGAGTGAATGTGTGATTGTGTGTGTTGCCCTGTGAAGGGCTGGCGCCCCCTCCAGGGTGTATACTCGCCTTGCGCCCAATGATTCCAGGTAGGCTCTGGACCCACCACGACCCTGAATTGGATAAGCGCTTACAGATAATGAATGAATGAATGAATGAATGTAGAGGATGAACAGTGCAGGCTCTTTCTCACTGGCCTGATTTTTTTTTTTTTTATTATTCTTATTGTGTCTTTTGCTGAAAATAAATAAATAAAAAAGAAAGCTAATAATAAACACTATCAAATAAAATAAATGTAAAAATATACTCCTGAACCCACTGGGGGATATGTTTTATTTGGCTAGTCAGTATAAATTTACAACAGCACAACATCATATGTGCATCATCAATCAAATGGGACACGGTAGCAGCCACAAATGAGCCTCAGAACCAATGCCAAGTGTCAGTGAGGGGTAAAAAGCCTCCCAGCGTTGGGCTGTAGAGCATTGGAACTGCATTTCCCTGGCGTGATGTAGCACACTCCAATTCATCTGGGATGAGTTTGGAGTGTGTGAGTGGTGTTTGAGGTCCAGACATAATCATCCAACAAATTTGAGCCTCCGAATACCCCAAAGTCATGCTGTGTTCCACATAAAATGCTAAATGCTTTCTGTTTATCATCTGTGTTTGTTGCTTTCCTGTCAGGGACTTCCTGTTTCACTTTCTTTTTCCTTTTCTTGGATCTTTTTCTGAAAGAAAGTCAAAACGTTTGAAAATATATTTTTAAATTAATTATCCTAATTGAATATTCATAGTCATAGATCCATGCATACTGAATGAAACAAGGCTTATAGTGACTTCTAAGCTGTTTTAGGCGTTGGGAGACTTTTAAATATGCCGTTATGTTGAAGAGAGATGGGTGTTTAGGTGTTTAATCCGTGACCAGAGGGGGTTTTAAGTCAGGCCACGTTGTTATGGAACAAATATTATTTTTTCACTTTGCTTCTTTACATAATTCGTAACTCAAGCCGTGCAGAAGTATGCTTCTGTCAGTGTGATGAGCTGAGGAGGATAGTTTTCTTCTTATAAAGGGTTTTTTGTTTGGTTTTTTGAGAGGAAGTGAACTGTCAGACTACAGCAGAGGAGAAACATATTAAAAGGAGATGGATAAATCAATTATTTTTCCTCTATTTAGCGTCTGAATACAAGAACAAAGCGGGCACAGGATCAAAGCAGAGGGCTTTAGGGGCTTGTGTTTACTGTGGCGATGGCTGACCGGAGTTTGATTTGTGCGGCTTACTGTACTGAGTTACTGTACTGTGCTGAAGAATGTTTTCCTATTATGAATCCCTCAAAGACAATCAGAGTTTGTTGTGAATGGCTGAGCTGGGAGTGTGAAGTGATGATGGGAGGGAGAGAGAGCGTTTAATAGCTTGAGGCAATGAATAACTCGTATACTGTGGAGAGTAGTGGTCTTGTATATTAAAGGCAAGAAAGTGAAAGTGGGCAGGAAGGAGAGTGCTACAGAGTTGAAATCTGAATTTATATCACATCAGGACCCCTCCACAACGACCCTCCAAAGGGTCACAGCAGCGACACAGCAGTGACGCTGGAGTTTTTAATCCCTGTGTCCACTCTGTTAGACACACCTACCTCATTGGCCCATCTTGTAGGTGTAAAAATCAGAGACAATAGCTCCCCTAGTCCTCCATCAGTGGACACAGGATGCTGTTGGCTGGGTATTTTTAGTTGGTAGACTATTCTCAATCCAATCTCAAATCATACCTGCTCTGTGGGGGTCCTATGAGGGTCCTGACCATTATCCATTGTTGCAGAAGGAGTAAAACCTTCGCTTTTCTCAAATTTTGCTGTTGTGGTTTCTATATTTAATTTTCATACCTTGTACACATTCCTGGGTTAAGTCACAACCACTGTCTCTTAGTAATATGTAAAGAATGAAAGAAAGTGAAAACACTGTAGTGATACCAGCTCTAATTCAGTCTGCTCTGGGCTCCACAGCTCCTTCAGGAAACTAGAACCCAGTGGTTTTTTTCTATCTGATATTATAAAGCATTCCTTCCATTGCTTTGGCAACAGTTATTAATTACACTCTATGCGAATACAGTTAGTTAGAGGTTAAATCTTGAGACAGACAGAGAGAGGGAGAGAGAGAGAGTGTGGGCGAGATAGAGAGGGAGACAGAATGCTGAATGTGTTTCTCCCTCCTTCAGCTGTGGAGCTCTAGCCGGAATCTGTCAGAGAGCATCTGTCAGTGTTAGTGGGTCATGCTCTCTCTCACTTTCTTTCTCTCTCTCTCTCCTAGTTGTTGTCTGAAGTTGCCTGTCCTAATTCTTTCTAATGAGGCTTTTTTGATGTTTCATTATTAGACCCTTTAGCTTCAACAGAATTGATGTTAGTCAAAGAGAGAGAGAGCAGTACATGCTCTCATAGAGAGAGAGAGAGAGAGAGAGAGAGAGAGAGAGAGAGAGAGAGAGAGAGAGAGAGGATGTAAGAAATTGAGATAGTTAGGAGTTGTTAGCCAAAACGGAGATTAGAGGGAGAACGAGGGGTCTTTAGATGGAGGGATAGAATGTGCTTTGGGTGCAGATGGAGGAGGAGGTGTGTGCATGGGACAAACACATAGAGAGAGATGTGTGTTTAACATTTGGCCTCTGTGGAGCTGTTCTAACAATGTGGTATTGGTTTAAAGCCCAGAAAACCTGAAAACTTTACGCCATATAATATTTTCTTCCTTACTTTGCCTTCCTAAGGATGTGCGTATGTCCAAATTATGTAAATGAAATCACTTTAAAGTCAATACGTGTTAATGTAGGGATAAGGATAAGGATAGGGTTTGACTAGTGGCAGTTATGGTTAAGGTTAAGTCTCCACAAAATATATGGAAAGCTATTTGATGTCCCCTGAAACCATGGTGACGTGAGTGTGTGAGTGAGTGATGTAACATTTATTATTAAAAGCATTTTTTATGTTTTCTTTTTTTTCAACCACCAGTATTGACCTGTTGTTAACATCCAACACAATACTCTTATTGCTGCTATGGCTTTTCCTCCCCCACCCCCTCTCTATTCTTATTTATGTAACCTCTCTCTCTCTCCCCTTTGCTCTCTCTCTTTCTTTCTCTCTGTCGTTCTCACACATACAGACCATTGCCTCAGTTACTTTCCATCAGCTCAGTCACTGAACTGTGAAGATGATTAAACCCTGTTTCAATGATTTCAAACAACACAAACATGAGCAGAATTGGAACCCAGAGGCTTGCTGGCTTGAACCCTGAGTAATAACCTGCCCAGGCTGATGCTATGATACTGCTGTCCTTTCTCTTTCAGCCAACTTTGCTATTGTTTATTGGCAAAGAGTGTCCTCGGGTTTAAAAATCCCTTGTAATAAACCAAACGTACTACACAATATGCTTAGATTGTAATGGAAAGTGTAGCATGACATTTTTTAAAAAATTCATATATTTTTGACTTATTAGTTTGTCATTTGAATGTGGTTCCTCTGAATGTTCCTTTCACCTTATTTTTCCATGGTCAGGACCCCCACAGGACCACCATAGAGCTTCAGTGACGCTGTCGTGGTGGTGGTGTGTTAGTGTGTGTTGTGCTGGTGAAAACAGGATCAGACACAGCAGTGCTGCTGAAAACAAATGATATCAATATTTGCCCCATTGACCATTGAGTTCTCTTAGATATTCAGTGTATGTCATTTTATACTCAACTTTAATACCCATTTTTCCCAGTGCTGTCAGTGTGGAAAGATGTTTTACATCTGCATCTGTCTCAGAAGTACATCCAGCCTTGATTTTATACTACGAACGCTAAAAAAAAAAAACATAATCCTGATCGAAAACATCAGTATGTTAAGCTCAATTCAACTGAAATAATTCACAAATAAATCTGCCCTAAGTAAGTGTGTGTATGCGGGTGCCGCTAGGCCCCAGCCTGCCGCCCAAAAGTGATTGGATCATACACTTGTTTCGTGATGCAAATCATGGAGCTTACTGTATGGAGGCAGAGATGATCAAACAAGAAATGTCTTTGCTTTCACTAAAGGTTTTTTTACAGTCTGAGGAAGTAAAATAATCCATTCTTAATAATGAGTGGAATGTCTAATCTTTTGGGTTTAGGGGCAAAATCCTTTCACCATGGCCTTATGAGCCCCTTAACGCACACACACACACACACACACAGAGTCGCACACAATCACACACAAACACAATCGTCTCATGTTTCCGCTTTTCTCTCCGAGTTTTCCATAACAGGCCATTCTTGACGGAACTCTCTCTCTATTGTTCTGCAGCGCTCCAGTCCCATAAGAACATCAACCAAAGACCCTTAAACGGCAAAGCCAACAAACACAATGCAATCAAAGTCCTGCACATGTAATGTGGTAAAATGGGAAATATGGGACAGGACGGTCAGTGTGCTGTGGATGCACAGGTCCGTGCTGGTCAGATCGGGGCTTAATTTAAACCCCGACATCCCACTTTTCCGAAATATGTGTAAACACTCGTTTGTTTTCACGTGTTTGTCTACCGATGGCTTAATGGGGGGCCGGGTTGTTGCATTGAGCTGCAGCCAAGGTACACTAACGAGAACATCTCACACACACACATCCAGTCTGATGAACACACTTGTACAAACACACACACACACACACACACACACACACACACAAAAGAAATCTTGTGTGTGTGAACTGTGAGGGCATTACACAGATTTACATTTATTTTGTGGGAAAGTACCATGGACTTTCCTGTAAGGACTGCTGGCTTAACTCTTAACTTGAACTCTAACTCAACTTTAAAATATGTCTTCACCTTAAAATGGCCCCGCATTGTATATTCCTGGCCCACACACACACGCCATAACAATACACACTCCAGATGCAGCCAGCACTATGCAAGAATACTGTACACTGCCTGGGAAACATCCCTGGACACTAGGGTTAGATTGAATTTTACAGCACATTTCAAAACTACAAGTGGTGTTGCTGTCACACAATGAGGACGCTTTCTCCTTCTCAGTCCTACGTCCCACGGTGGTGCAGCAGGTTAGTGTCGCAGTCACACAGCTCCAGGGACCTGGAGGTTGTGGGTTCAAGTCCCGCTCTGGTTGACTGTCTGTGAGGAGTGTGGTGTGTTGTCCCTGTGTCTGTGTGGGTTTCCTCCGGGTGACTGTCTGTGAGGAGTGTGGTGTGTTGTCCCTGTGTCTGCATGGGTTTCCTCCGGGTGACTGTCTGTGAGGAGTGTGGGGTGTTCTCCCTGTGTCTGCGTGGGTTTCCTCCGGGTGACTGTCTGTGAGGAGTGTGGGGTGTTCTCCCTGTGTCTGCATGGGTTTCCTCCGGGTGACTGTCTATGAGGAGTGTGCTGTGTTATACCTGTGACTGTGTGGGTTTCCTCCGGGTGCTCTGGTTTCCTCCCATGGTCCAAAAACACAGCTTGGTAGGTGGATTGACAACTCAAATGTGTCTGTAGGTCTGAATGTGTGAGTGTGTGTTGCCCTGTGAAGGACTGGAGTCCTCTCCATGGTGTGTTCCTGCCTTGCGCCCAGTGATTCTGTGTAGGCTCCGGACCCACCGCGACCCTGAAATTAATAAATGGTTCCAGACAATGAATAAATTATGTTGGCAAACCTGCTATTCATAACACTTAATACACAGTGATGAACACAAACATTGAGTATTAAAGCTATATACTCAGTCAATGAGCTGTTTTTGTGTTAAATATTTAAAATAAATCCCAGTTTATCTCCTCGGATCATACTGTAATACTAAATAAAACTGTATCTTTGCTGATGTATCATGATCATATCTTGTCGTTAGTGCTTCTATTCCCAGCTTTACTGTATCAACACTGGTGATGTTTAATAAAGTCCTCTGAATATTTAAAAAAAATTAATCTTTTGATGGCTGCACTCACTCACACACACACACAGAGGTGCCAGATGTGCATCACAGATGTCACATACACACCATGAGCCTCCAATGTTTAACCAGTGTGCTCCAAACCAAACAAGTTGTGCAGACGTTGATCTACCTTTGCACCGTCCAAACACACCATCTGTTGGAAAACTGGACTCAGTGTTCAGCCAATGTGGACTGTCTGTCTGTCTTTTTTTTTGCATAACCATGTGAATGTGCGCGTATGTTTGTATATGTATGTGTGTTTTGTTTTCTGTTTGTCTGTGTGTGTGTCTTTTTATCAGTCATTTTGTACTTCTACAATTACAGATTACGTATTAATTTGTTATCGCTTTTTTGAAGCCTGTTCAGGAGCATTAAAGAAACACTATGTAGCATTTCTACATTAAAATTACAGCTTCTAAATGAAGGTTATGTTCCACGGAGCTGTAACAGATAGAATAGGGCCTCTGCGGCTGCTAAGCTGAGCCCGCTGCTGGTTTACTGGACTAAGCAAGTTCTGGAGCGGAGTGCTCTCCTGAGAAATGCTTAATGCTTTACGGCACAAGTCTCACGGGTGGTTACCTAGCTACCAAGAGAATCTAGGTTTGTATTCCCGGTATGGACTTTATGGCAGAGAGTGTGAGAGAGAGGATATGCAGACACAATTAGGAGTAGTAAGTAACTTGCATTGTAACTACTTTCATGTGTTTTGGCATTAGTCAGTGATAGGTTTACGGCACAAGTCTCACGGGTGGTTACACACAGACACACACACACACACACACACACACACACACACACACACACACACAGAGAGAGAGACTTGCATTGTAACTACAAAACAAAAAGTGGCAAAAGTGTTGAAAAAAGTGGTTGAAAAAAAAAAAGTGTTTTTGGGAGTTAATGTGCAGTGAACCAGGGTTTGTGGCTGCGGACTTTAGCCAGATTAGCTCACTTTTTAGTGTTGGACATTGATTCTGGTAATAAGTGCTTTTCTGTGGTTGCTGTGTGGTTATAACGGCAAGGGTTAGACCAAATTTACATTTTATGGTTTTAATAACATGGTCCAGTTTATATTATGAGCAATATATTGCTTTTATCATGTAGGTATGATCATTTTATTTGATTACACACTTTCCCCTGGCTCAACATCAGCGGAAGCCCAGAGAGCCGTTTGCGACTGATATAAATATCACTCGGTGAGAGTGAGAGAGAGTGGCAGGGGGAATTTTGGAGACAAAAAAAGCCAATTCCTGCATTGTATTCCTTTAAGTTCAGGTACTGTTGAGGCCTGAATAGTTCTAAATCACAAATGCCACTCCAAGTGATTACACAGAGGTACTGAATCGAGGTGGATCACTCCAGAGGTGGGGACGTATTAACAGAATTAACAATAAAAAGGGATGACGGTGGCGTCGCAGTCACACAGCTCCAGGGACCTGGGGGTTGCGCGTTCAAGTCCCACTCCGGGTGACTGTCTGTGAGGAGTGTGGTGTGTTCTCCCTGTGTCTGCGTGGGTTTCCTCTGGTTGCTCTGGTTTCCTCCCACAGTCCAAAAACACATGTTGGTAGGTGGATTGGGGACTCAAAAGTGTCCATAGGTGTGAGTGAATGTGTGTGCTGCCCTGTGAAGGACTGGCACCCCCTCCAGGTTGTATTCCTGCCTTGTGCCCAATGATTCCAGGTAGGCTCTGGACCCACCGCAACCCTGAACTGCATAAGCGGTTAGAGATAATGAATGAATGAATGAATGAATTATTATAAATTCTGAATGTCAATTTTGATTCATTTTCAGTTAATTGAGCTTTACTCAACACAACACAGTTCATCTGCTGCACAACTTAGCTCTCTTCAGCACAATGTGTGTGTGTGTGTGTGTGTGTGTGTATGTGTATGTGTGTGTGTGTGTGTGGAATTCTCTAATGGAAAAATGACCTATAGAATAAAATTCTTCTCAGTTGAATGAACTGAAACTGTCTTGATAATGTGCACATTAATACTTTAAGATGATTATTATTCACAAGTAATGTCTCTCTCTCTCTCTCTCTCTCTCTCTTCACAGCATGGGTAGGAGCCTTGGCAATGGGGATGATTTTTTTCTGCTCTCCCGTGGTCAGCATGTTCACGGATCATTTCGGCTGCAGGAAGACAGCCGTGGGCGGAGCCTTTGTAGCCTTCCTCGGACTCCTGAGTAGCTCATTCGCCACGTAATACTCCTTCATCTTCATCACCCTCCTTACCTTCCATAGAGTCTCACAGTTCTGCTGAAATGCTTCTCTCACTTTCTCCCTTTTACCCCCCTCTATCCCTCTCTCTCTCTTTCTGTATCTGCCTCTATATTTCTCTGTCACTCTCTCTCTCATGTGTTCTCTCTCTGTCACACACAAACACACACACTTACGTGCACATGCTCACACACATACCAACCTGTCACTGCCTTGCTGTGTTGGTCTCTAAGGCAGCTGGTGGCTGACAGGTACGGAAGAGATGAAGGTCCTAGTTTTATGTGCATCTTTTTCTATCCTGTCATTCATGGAGCTACATGGTGTTCTCCTCAAGCATTGTGCATACACAGACACACACTTGATCACAGCGTCTTTAAAATCGGAGGCAAATAATTCTTGTTTTTGCAAACTAGAAAACTTTAATAACTCACTCAAAAATCATATTTACAAGTAGTTTCTTGTATATTTAAATTAACGTGAATGTCCTAAAATAGCCATAATATCTGCGTCTTTGGCTCATATATTTTAATGTTGCTTTGATTTGTATATGTGTGTATGCCTCTGACCCTATGCCCCTGATAGCTAGCGTTCCTATTTATGATAGTTCCTATTTATTCCTAAAGTGCAATCTCTTGAGTCAGCTGAAGTTAAAGTAGTTGCTTCCATGTTAACAATTCAGTGCATTTGGTTACAGCTATCAACTGTACACAGTACATAGGTCCAAAATATCTAGAGGCACACTTCTTCAACATTTCTTCTGAAATGAAGTGTATTAATAGGATGTTTGTCCCCCATTTGCTGCTGGAACAGTCTCTTCTCTTCTGGGAAGGCTTTGTACTGGATGCTGGAACAATATGTCAAGGATTTAATTCAAATACATCTTGGCAGTGCTTTTCCATGGTAATTAAACAAGTTCTTTGTGCTCAACTGAATCTCTTTTTTAGCAGTTTCTTAGGGGTGGATAATGACCATTTTATTGTTTTGTATGTTACAGCATCATATGCTTTTCTGAACATATTGTGGATAAAAGTGTACATCACCTCTGTCCAAAGAAAAAGAAAGAATGAATGAATAGAAAAAAAAACAAGAATCTCAGGGAGGCTGAGTCAGAAGTAAAGATGGGGATGGGTTCAACACTGTTAAAGACTGCACAGGCAAACAATGGAAAAATTCAAGACATGTTTCCGTAGTAGAAAGCACTGCATGGGCTAAGAAAACACTGAGAAACCACTGTTCTGTAATGGTTTATTTTTGTATACGCAAATGCAAATGAAAACTTATCATGCAAATATGAAACCATATATAAGAAAGGTCACCACTTCTCTGGTAGCTAGTGCATTTAAGATCACCTGAGGTGAAGTGGAAATGTGTCCTCTGGTCTGACAAATCAAAATTTAAAATAGTCTTTTGTAACTCATAGACTCTGTTCTAGCCAGGATTTTCATAAACACAGAGTGATTTGCACATCTGTGAAAGCACTGTTAATGCTGAATGATATATACAGGATTTGGAGTAACATTCTGCCATCCAGACATTGTCTTTAGGACATAGTCCTTTGATTATTTCAGTAAAACAAGGCCAATCCACATTCTGCATGGATTACAGCAGCACTGTCCCATAGTAAAAGAAAGGTGCTAAAATATTATAGTAATATTATATATAGACCCGTTGAAATCACTAGGTGTGTTATGAAATGAAAAGTGCAATAACAGAGATCCAAAATGTTGAGTAACTAGAATCCTATATCTAAAAAGAATGGGAAAATATTCCCCTTTAAAAACTCCAGCTGTTGGTTTCCTCAGGTCCCAAACAGTTACAGAGTTTTGTTAAATAAGATTTGAGGAACACAGTGGTAAACACTGCTCCTGTCAAAATGGGCAAATATAAAAATATATATGATATATGTATGATATACTTTCATACCCAGAATCACTGGGCACAACAATGCAATTCTCCGTTTCAAAATTTAGAATATTATCCATGGTTTCAATGATTTGAACACCATTGCATGCTGTTTTTATTTTGCACAATGTCCCAACTTTTCTGGAACTGGGGATTGTACATTGTACATTTTGTAGGGTGTCTGGATATTTATGAAAAAATATGTTTGAACAATCTATTATTGGTTTTGAGGATTAATTACCTCATCTACAGCAGCTTTTGTCCTAATGATGAGTGCTATAGAAAACAATTCAAGCAAGGAGAAGGTGTTTAATGTTCTGAGCATGTTGCCTCTGAGTAGAGCAGCATAAAGGGTGTGAGTGAATGAAATTGAGGAGAGAATAACACTGCTGTCTGCAACAAATAAATACACACACACACACACACACAAACAAAACATCAGACATCGAAATGAGACTAACAATAGATCCCCTTAGAAAGTTTGGACAGTAGAGTCTGTTCCAGCCATTCTAATTTTGAGACACTCACAAACACACTGGGAAAGAACAGCATGGATGATGAGGCACACGCACTCAGGGACGCACAAGGACACAGACGGACGTAGGTACTGTGGGGACATGATCAGTTTTTTATAGAGAGGTGGAGAAATGTTGGACAGACTGTAGTGTGCAGTCATAAAACCGTTGCCTTGGTGAAAGCATCATCAGTGAAGATCGATGATTAACAGAGGAGAGCTTTTGCAGTGTCCATTGTTTAAGGTGGAGAAAGGCAGACCTTCAGTGGTGCCTAGGATTGTACAAGAATTTGAGAAAATTTGGACATGTTTTCTACTTGTATTTGTAATAAATGTATATTATACAGACTCTATATTATTGTATAGAGTCTGTTATATTCCATTCTAATCTGTAATGCTATTACAGTCACAGTCCTTGATTATTTTTACTTCAAAATTACAGCTACAAAATCACCGTGATGCTTCACTGACCAATAAGGAGAATAGAGCCACAGCACTGCAGAAACTGAACTATTTAGAAAAGAGTAAGAACCTCACCCCCCTTGCTTTTAATGACAGGACAGTGCTGCAGAAGTGAATCACCTAGCGTTCTTTTAAATATATTACCCATTTATGTTAAAATAAATGACACCTCTTATCCAGTTCAGGGTCACAGTGGGTCCGGAGCCTACCCAGAATCACTGGGCACATGGCAGGAACACATCCTGGAGTGGGCACCATTCCTTTGCAGAGTGACACACACATTCACCTTACCCTCACACCTATGGACACTTTTGAGTCGCCAGTCCACCTATTAATGTGTGTTTTTGGACTGTGGGAGGAAAAAGGAGCACCCGGAGGAAACCCACTCAGACACAGGGAGAACACACCACACTCCTCACAGACAGTCACCCGGAGCGGGACTCAGACCCACAACCTCCAGGTCCCTGGAGCTGTGTGACTGCAACACTACCTGCTGCGCCACTGTGCTGCCCTTAAAATAATATTTTACAATTTTTAAGAACAAATTCCCTGTGTAATGCACTCAGTTGAACACGGATTCTTTTGTGTCTCCAACTTCACAAAAGCAGGGGGTGTTTTCTTGAACTCACACTTAGGCACTTGAGGTGAGACCTGTGTAATTATTAACTGTGTTAAAAAAGAAACAAGATGGAGGGGGCTAAAGGCAGAATGCAGAGAGAAAAATCCTTTCATGTGTTCATATTATCATTCAGGATGACATACACTTATATTCTCTCTCTCTCTCTCTCTCTCTCTCTCTCTCACTCTCTTTTATTTATACACACACACACACACAAACACACCCCAGAGGCTGCTGCAACATTTGAGGTGGAACTGGAAGGAACAAAAAACTGCTGAATAAGAAGCTGAATTCAGCTCCATATCATAGAGGGTGAGGATTGGGTGATGATAAAGGATTGTGGAACTTCTCTGAATGAATTGACACATTAAATGTATAGAGCACCGCTGATACCCTGGAGCACTGTTCTTTTGATTCTAACATTACACTTTGTAAGGCGTAAGATGACACTCGAAAACAAAGTGTAGGGGTAAAAGTAGAAAATGGGCCATACGCGTGCGCACACACACACACACACACTCACTGTACCCTATTTTGACCTGTCCTTTTTACTGTTATTACGTGATTTAAATATTAAAACATACATTAGATTCAACAAAATGTTTCTCTCTCTTTTTTTTTCATTGCAGAACCTTAGGGCTACGTTACTTCACCTACGGCATCATGTTCGGCTGTGGATCCTCTTTTGCTTTCCAGCCGTCTTTGGTAATCCTGGGACACTACTTTCGCCAGCGCCTGGGCCTTGCCAATGGAGTGGTCACCGCCGCCAGTAGCGTCTTCTCCATGGGCCTTCCGGTCCTCCTTAAGAAGGTTGTGGGGCCGCTGGGCCTTTGCAGAACTTTCCAGGTCCTGAGCCTGTTCATGCTGGTCCAGTCAGTGCTGGCCCTCACCTTCCGGCCACTTCTCCCAAGCGGAGGCTGCCCAATGGCGGGCATGGGTCCAGAAGGAGGACACCAGGGGCTGCCTGGAGCTCCTGGGTCTGCTTCCAGGAGCCGGTGGAGGAGGAGCTTACTGAAGATAAGAAAGTATTTCAACGTGCGTGTCTTTAGCGTGGTGACGTATCGTGTGTGGGCGTTCGGAGTGGCCACAGCGGTGCTGGGATACTTTGTGCCCTACATTCACCTGGTGAGACATCACTTTTTTAGCCAGCATGGGCAATAGCAGAGGAAAATAGTCTTCAGGATTGCTTCTGCTGCTGGTTATAGCTAAGAACTAATCTAATTTACATTTTTAGAGATGAGGATGGTTATACAATGTCAGAAACTTCATTAGTGAAGCTAAGAGAGATTATTTAACAACTCTTTGTGGTTATTTACATTTCAGTTAGTTGTAGGCTACATTAGTGTCAGAGCTATCAAGCCAACCTTGGGTACCATTTATCTTGGTTTACACATTGCATTTGGACTTGAGTGGAAATGAGTTTTTTGAACATCCTTCCACTTTAACCCCTTAAATTCAGCGTGAAGTGGAATTTTAAACATATTTGACTTCAGTAGCCTAGCATACATCAGAGCGAAACATGACTATGTATGTAGAAAGTAACTAGGGGAGTGCACCATTTAATCTATTGATATAAAGCTAGAATTTACAGCAAATGACTATATTTTTATTTGAAAAAAAACAAGAATTCATGAACCCACAAAGATAGAATAGTTCCATATTCATTTTCGATTTGCATCTTCAAAAATAAATAATTTGGGTTTGTGTTCAGTTACTCCACAGTCCTGTGTTGTACACCATAAGTTTGGACACCAAACCTACGTTTGAACACAGGTCCAAATATGTCCAAAAAAGTGAATATAAGCGAACATTCTCCACCGAAAGCACATTTATGGACATTTTAATGTGTAGTAGCTGTATACATTCCAAACAATGCCATGCATTCTTTTACTGTTGAGTACATCAGCATATTTTTATGTTGGTAACAAACAAAATATCTCATAAGGTTCACCAAACTTTTGCATATGACTGAAAAATTGAATTGTGGACCACATAGAGCCCATGTGGAGTTTGAGACAGCATTAAGTAGATTCCCCTTTAAATTCAGTCCAGTTTAAGGTTAACTTATTCATAAAAGGTCATTCAGGGAGGAGTAAGAGTTGCATATTTGTGTTGTTAAATATTACAAGAGCAATATTTAAAATCATAAACTGACACTGGGTCACCACTGTTGGTCTGAACTACAGTGATGAAATGTACATATATTTTGCAAGGAAGAGGATGAATTATTGATTCATTGTTCCTCATCGAGCTTTGTCTCCCCACTAAAAATTACATTATGATACACTTAGATGAATTATAAATTCCTGAGTGATACAAAATTAATTTTGCATTGATAAATAAGCTTTATAGCTTTATAAGCTTTAAAGCTAATTGATAAATAAGCTTGGGTGGGCTGGAGTCACTGTCAGCTTCATTTTGCTGAGTACTTTGTAACAATTTGATCTCCTTTGTACCCTCTTTTTTAATGACTTATGGATCTGTGTTCTGCTGGAATGTTAAACACAGCCCTTCTGCTCTTGCTCCTTTAGGAAAAGTCAAGTCATTAAACTTTCTGAACAGTTCAGACCATACTGTACACATCTGCATAAACCTCTGTCACATAAACAATCCGCTGCAATGTAAGCAGGCTTTCATTAAAGCGTTATAGATTGAAACTGTGTTTGCACTACAGAACTTTTCTCTGTGAGTTCAGCGGTATAGGTCCTGTACTCCAGCTGGCATTATTTAAAACACAGCCCATCCATATGCTCTTTTCTTTTTTTATTCATCTCTGATCTCCAGGCCAGTTCTGTTTTTATCAGATATCGGCCCACCAGAGTTGTTCACTCTCAGGTAAAAGGAGTTACTAGTTGAAAATATATCTTTAAACTTACAACAGTGGTCTTAATGTACTTTAAAGGTACATTATGTTCTCTTTTCCATTTCATAATATAACTGTAGGCCATTTGCTGCCTCAGTTTATAAGCCACTCTACCACAGTAATCAGGGGATTGACCCCTAGATAGGACCACACTGTTCAGAACAGAATGAGGTTAAATGAGGTTTTAAAAAGTGTAAACTTTAGCCTATAAGCTTTGATTACAAGCCCATGTGGTCTTACTCAGTTTATTAGCTAAACGAGCTGTGTGTGTGTGTGTGTGTTTGAAATGAATTGCTGAATTTGAGGTGTGTGTCTGAAAATGTATCTCTGTGTGTGTGTGTGTGTGTGATATAGATGTATGTGTGTGGGTGTTGAGGATAGATAAAGGATAATGCATGTATTCCGGATGTGTGTGTATGTGTTGGAAGAGTGTGTATGTACTCCGGATGTGATTTGGGGGTGTGTATGTACTCCGGATATGAGTGTGTATTGTGCATATGAATGTGTGTGCGTTACGGATGTGTGTGTGGGGGTGTGTATCATATGTGCCTTTGGGCCGTCTGAAGTATGAAGTCGTAAAGATGAGAAGCTGCGGCACCCCCCTCTCTCCCACCTGCAGTCCTGTTTTTGAAGGCTCTGGATCAAATCTAAACATTACCCCCGGCTTTTGTTGTACGTGTGGGTGTGGGTGTGTGTGGGTGTGTCTGATTGTGTGTGTGTGTGTGTGAGGTTTTGCAACAGTTTGGTGCCAGTAAACTTGCAAATTTCTCTTCGTAACTCTCTGATCGTGCAAATGAATGGCCACCATGGCCTTTGACTTGTTTTACCACTCTTTCAAAGACAGCAAAGTGCTGTACCAGTGCCCACGACCCCAAGTTCAGGACACGCTTCTGAAGAATGTTTACTCTTCCACACCCCTCCCTCCTGCCACCCCTCCAGTCATTTCCGAGAAACAAAGGAGAGGAAGAGTGGAATTGGTTTGACTTATAGCCCCCTCTCGTGCTTTCCCAGCAGTGACATGCATTACTGCATTGATTAGAGATGCATCAAAGCTCTTTCAGGGACTCGGAGACGAAGGTGGGCCAGGACACTCTGAGCTTTATTCACCACAACAGTGGACCTTACCCAGGAGTCTCTCTCCTACTTAGTAAAGCAATGCATGGACATTTAAGGTCATGTATTCATTATGGTAAAATATTGGCTTTTTAATGTGTGTGTGTGTGTGTGTGCGCCCATGTCACAGATCAATTTTGTGAAAGAGCAGTTTGCAGAGACACAAAGGGAGTGGGTGCTGTTGGTGTGTCTGGGAGCGTCTTCAGGAGTCGGCCGTCTGCTCTTCGGAAAAGTGGGCGATCTCATCCCTGGAGTAGGAAAGATTTACATGCAGGTACCGGAGCGCAGCTGGAAATTTCTACATTTTCTCTATATTAGATATTATTTAGTGTTTGGTGTAGAGTAGTGGACCACTACTTTTCACACAGCAGGCCAAGGTTCAATTCCCAACTTAGACAAGAACATCATGTGTTCCAGTAATAGTCCTTAGGCAAAACTCTGAAGTAGCCTACGTCTTGTTAATAATAATTATAATAATAATAATAATAATAATATACCTTATTTTATTTCATATTGTTGTAAAAAGAGGTAAAAGTGTAGACATATGATTATAAAAAATATTAAATAATTGGAATGGTACATAGGAAAAAATGGAATAAGACGTATATAACAATAAGAGGTATAAACACATATATTTATGTTTACATAGGCATACAGTACCCATCAAAAGTAACACTCAGAGTGGGTTTCCTTTGTTTTGGGCCATTTTCCACATATGTCATACGTTTGGACATCTTCTCATTCAATGTTTTTTTTTTTTTGTTTTTTATTATTTTCTTTGTTGTAAATGAATGTGGAAGACATTAAAACTATGAAGGAACACATATGGAATTATGTAGTAAACAAAAAAGCATTAAACAAACCAGAATATGTTTGATTCTTCAAAGTAGCCACCCCTTGCTTTGACGACAGCTTTGCACACACTCTCGGAGTTCTCTCAGTCAGCTTCATGAGGTCGTCACCTGGGACGGTTTTCAGTGAACAGCTGTGGCCTCTTCAAGAGTTAATCTGTAGAACCACTCTCCTTCTTAATGTGTTTGAGACCATAACTTGGGTTGTGCAGAGGTAGGGGCAGGTACACAGTTCTATGCAGTGAATAGCCCCATGTCCACCAATGACTAATGAGATGTGTCCAAACTTTTGATGGGTACTGTATATAAATTTGTAGGTCATAAAATTGCAAGTCATTTTGAATAGCTGTCTCCATTATATGTAAATGTAATATGAAATTTGTGGCTGATCCTGGTTTTAAAGAGCTAAAATGTCTAGTAGATTATTCTCAATTTAACTAACTCCTAACTAATTCAAAAAAGGTTTGAATTAAAGTGTTTAAATGACTGATAGCTGGCAAACATGTTTGCTTTTGTATTTTATTTTCTGTGTGCTAGGTGGCCTCGTTTATGGTCCTGGGACTGATGTCAATGATGATCCCCCTGTGTAGAGTATTTGAGGGGCTTGTGGTGGTGTGTGTGTTCATGGGGCTGTGTGATGGCTGTTTCATCACCATCATGGCTCCCATCGCCTTCGAGTTGGTAGGGCCCATGCAAGCATCCCAGGCAATTGGCTACCTGCTGGGCCTCATGGCTGTACCAATGACAGCAGGCCCCCCTATTGCAGGTGAGTACACAACACTAATGCCACGCATAACATACATAACATTAAACAGATGAGCCGAAACATTCAAGTGACATTTCTACAAATCATTGTCACTTTGTAGTCGTACAATTACACAATATAGTCCAGTTTTTCCTCTGAATATTTTGTTAGTCCTTTTCAATCTCTCCTTCAATGGTATTAGGTGTGTTGCAGGGATCTTGACGTGGTGGTGTGTTATTGTGTGTTGCAATGTCCAGTATGTGTAGCTCAGACTCAGCAGTGCCCTGGAATTTTTTAAAACAGTGTCCACTCAGTGTCTACTCTGTTACACACACCTGCACAGTTTGGTCCATCATCAATTGTCACAAGATGCTGCCTAGAGGATGCTATTGACTAGATATTTTTGTGATTTTTTGACACTGAAGTATATTAAAGAGCTCCAGAAGCACTTGCTGTGTCTGATCCAATCATACCAGCACAATTTATAGAGCAGAGAAAATACCTGCTTTGTGGTTGCGTTCTGGGGACCTGACCACTGAAGAACACAGTGAAAGGGGTGTTCTTCAAGGTATGCAGTACAACAGATGGAGTACATTGTGTAATTGCACAACTAGAAAGTGCACCTTATTGATCAGTGGAGCTAATAAAATGAGGTATTTTTAATGTAATGGCTGATCAGAAGATATATAGGGTGTAATCCTTAGGACTTTTGTTGGTCTGTGTGTACTGTGTGTAAAAGTGGCCCAATGTTATGTTTTATTTTTCTTTTACTCATTTACACACTGAATATATCTTGCTTGCGCACTTTTCGGTTTCTTCTCTTGGATGAAAAGCTAGTTTTATTAAGAGACATTTGTGTAGGTATTTTTATTCAAGCGCTTACAGCAGAGCCTCTGTTATGAGTGACTGAAACAAAACTACAGGGTGAGATCTCTAAATACACCTCAGGACAAAGACTCAGCATGAATATTTGTTCAGCTTCCACGGCCCCCCTTTGGTGTTCTTCTAAATAGTTTTTTATGGCATGGTTATTACACAGTGTTTATGCTTCTTAGTTAAGTGGCTTCCTTTTCAAATAGGTCACATTTAATAAGCTGAAGGCTGAGTGCTTGTAGCTGGCAGAAAAGGAGGAATCTTTCCTTAACGACTAATTATTTGTAAATCATTCTTTCAAACTCAAATGGGTTCAGGCTACTTATATCTTCTTGGAAAATGAACCTCACTACCCATTACTCACACACTCTCACATGTGGTTTGCAGACTTTCAATCATTCATTCATTCATTATCTGTAAACACTTATCCAGTTCAGGGTCGCGGTGGGTGGAGTCATTGGGCGCAAGGCGGGAATACACCCTGGAGAACACACCACACTCCTCACAGACAGTCACCGGGAGGAAACCCACGCAGACACAGGGAGAACACACCACACTCCTCACAGACAGTCACCCGGAGGAAACCCATGCAGACACAGGGAGAACACACCACACACCTCACAGACAGTCACCCGGAGGAAACCCACACAGACACAGGGAGAACACACCACACACCTCACAGACAGTCACCCGGAGGAAACCCACACAGACACAGGGAGAACACACCACACTCCTCACAGACAGTCACCTGGAGGAAACCCACACAGACACAGGGAGAACACATCACACTCCTCACAGACAGTCACCCGGAGGAAACCCATGCAGACACAGGGAGAACACACCACACTCCTCACAGACAGCCACCCGGAGGAAACCCACGCAGACACAGGGAGAACACACCACACTCCTCACAGACAGTCACCCGGAGGAAACCCACGCAGACACAGGGAGAACACACCACACTCCTCACAGACAGTCACATGGAGGAAACCCACACAGACACAGGTAGAACACACCACACTCCTCACAGACAGTCACCCGGAGGAAACCCACGCAGACACAGGGAGAACACACCACACTCCTCACAGACAGTCACATGGAGGAAACCCACACAGACACAGGGAGAACACACCACACTCCTCACAGACAGTCACCCGGAGGAAACCCACGCAGACACAGGGAGAACACACCACACTCCTCACAGACAGTCATCGTAGAAAAAGAAATATGTCAAAGAATGAAAAAAAAAGCCATTTTAAAACAGATGTTTTTAGTATTTACTCAACTCTATCACAAAACTTATTGAATTTTGAAATTTAAATATTTATTTTTTTTTGAATATTTAAATATTTATTTTTGGCAATCTCAGATTTCCCCTGCACCCCCTGCATTTCCTTCACTAAGGAAGCATGGCGCACAGTTTGAACACCTCTGCCCTAGATTTATGTTTAGTTCTGGCAAAACTCAGAAGTGCTCTGGCAGTTTGTATGAACACTTCTTAAAAAAATCTTGGCTTGGCTGGCTCAGCTGGTGATATCACATTTCTTCTATTTACACAAAATGTCAGAGAAAATAAAACAAAGCAGTCTGGGTGGGTTTGAGTGTATAACATTTCCCCATCATTTTTCTGCTTTACAATTAGCTTACACTAAAGTAAAAAAAAGACAGAAAGACTTCTTACTGACACTTGCGCTGAACCTGAAGAGCCACAGCACCATTAATAGGGATGAGTTCAGACGAAACAGGAGTGAAGAGAAACTGACAGGGTTGTGGGGGAGGTAAATAGGCTGTGACCCTTGCAGCAGATTTTTTTTCTATGGCGTAACTATGGGAAACAAGAGCATTAGCATTCATATGAGCTCTGAATCTACAGCAGATATATCTGAAGGCAGGTGATTAGCAGCTAATAGAGCTTTGCCGTACTGCTGGTTTAAAATAGAAGAAACGCAGTGGCAAAGTAAAGTGTAAGGAGAGCAAAACATATGAAACTGTAAAGTCAGTGTAGATAGGTATAACAGTATATTGTGACATTGTGAAATCACAGTGAAAATGTGGCATAGTTAGCACAACGTCATTATGGACATTGTATTTATTATGATTATAGTCATTATTTTTCAGACTCAGGTACCAGGCAGCATAGGGGTAAACAAGTCCAATCCTGACCTTGGGTCACTGTCTGTCTCTGCATCTGTGTGGGTTTCCTCAGAACATTTAGTTACAGTATCATCTCACAATCCAAAAACACGTCGGTAGGTGGATTGGCGGTGGATTGTTTGGGTGAAATTGTATGTACGAGTGAGTGTGCGACACTTTGTCTAAGATATGTTCCTGCCTTGCACCTGTAGATTCCAGGTAGATTCCTGACCCACTGTGAACCAGACCAAGATTAAGCAGTTACAGAAGATGAATGAATGAATGGATGAATTGATGAAGGAATGAATGCAGTCTTCTGAATTCAGTATTTGTGCGGCGTATTTGGGCTTTGTGTACTCCAGCAGAGAGATTAAGGTTGAAGAGGCTCTTGGCTTGGATGTACACTTCTAGGAAGCACCTTTAATTGGTTTAGTCCTTCATTGAAAAGGTCACCCTGGAAAGACTGCATGCTTTTTATGGCTTGTTTCTAAGTAACATTTATACCACCTATATGTTTAAGATTGTAAACATTTGTGACCAAAGTTTGTAAAATGAATGAAAAAATTGCATCCCTCAAGCATGAATTCATGAAGGTAAAGCATCTACTGTAGCTGCATTGCCAGTCTCAGTGTTGTTGGATGAGCTGGAATAAGGCAAAAGAAATATACCTCATGAAACTAAAGTTTGGAAAAGTTATTCCCTGACACTTAGAGCACCGCCTGTTTCGGAGCATTGAAAGTAGTTAGAGCCTCTGGGGAGGGAGAACGTTAGAAGTGTTTGACTCTAGCGTATAAAGGAAGGAATCCATTGTCTTCAGAAGCCTGTCATGTGAAGGAATGCTCTTATTTATTCTGTGTGGTACTACCAGGAGTGTTTTGGATGGCAGATGGCAGACAATACTTGGCCTTGACAGAATGAGAGCCAGGAGAAATGGTGGTATTTAAGTAACAGATTAAAAAACCCTCTTAGGCTTTCTTTTTTTTTTTTTTTTTGGAGATGTGGCCTTTTCCATGAATTTAATTTCAGAAGTTCTGTGATAACAGCACAGAGAGGCCTTTAAAGGAGTGAAAAAAAGTCATTTTTTACTTTCACAGTGCAGCAGATAATTACTAAAGTGATTCATCTTCCGGCATTTTCCATCCAGATAGAGACTAAAACCTACCAAAAATGGAGGACTTCACATTTCTTGGGGTCTTGTTCATGAATGATGGGAAGTGGGATTATGAAATGAAATGTAAAATGTGAAATGTGCAATTATTTGCCATTGTACAACGAAATGTGTCTTCTGAGATTAACCCATCAGTGGCGTGAGACTGGCAAGTAAGTGCAGCAGCAGCAGTAAGGCTTTAATTATACCAGACCAAAGTGATAAAGAGGGAGCTGAGCCATACAGCAAAGCTTTTAATTCACCAGTGGATCTACATCCCTGCCCTCATCTATGGGCAAGAGCATTGGGTAATGGCAGATACAAGATACAAGCAACAGAAATGAGTTTACTCTGGCAGGTTGCTGGTCATACTTTCCGTGATAGTGTGGATCTGTGCATTCCAGGAGAAAGCTTCTCTTCCAGAGTTACTGCCCTGAAATACCATTGCCTCAAGTGGCATTTTTCCCAGTTCTCGAAACGAATAAAAATATATAATAAAAAGTTAATAGAAAAACATGAACTTTTTGATTTCAGAGTTTAAAGAGCAGGAAAATGAGTGACAAGCAGGCAGTGCTGTTCCCTTGATATGGTCCTTTTATGACATTATCTTTAATAATATGAATGCTTTATAATTAAAGTGTGTGGGTGATGTGTGGGTGTGTTTTATTCTTACTTTGCAGTTTGGTTATTTGACATTTATGTCTTGTTACTGAAGAATGAGTGTGTATCTGTGTGTGTTAGTGTGAGAGAATGAAAGCATATTTAAAACACAATTAACAACTTAATTAAAACACAGTTAATACGTTAAAATAATTTTATTCAGCCTTCTACCTGGCCACACTCTGCAGACCCTGTAGAGGATATGGAAACACACACACAGACACAATCCATAGGTTTATGGGTTCAGTAAGTCGGTGAGCTGGAAATAGATTTATTTTTGAGGGTAAATTCCAAGGCTCTGACTTTCACCTCAGTTTGCTGAGCCAATCATTGTAGCCTTTAGATGTTTTTCCTCGTCCTCCGTGACCCAGGGCTGCACTGGAGCTGTATTACACATTTTTGACAGATTTGGAAAATTTGGCCTTTTTTTTCAGGACTTCCCAGAACTTTGACTCCAGTTCCAGGACATTAGGATAATCCATGAGGCATTAAGTGCTCTTCAGAGAATTATTCAAAGCACTGGCGTCCCTAGCAATGCTTGTTTTAGGTTTAGGTTGGCTCTCATTTGATTATTGTTCCAGATACTTGGCAACCCTTCTGAAACCCCTGCTAGTACCTCAACACTGTCATGTTAATGCTCCATCCCCTGCTGCATACACTAGTGTCTTTAAAGTTTTAATGGGCCTTTGGATGTTTTACTGAAATTGAATTTTTATATCGCAAGCATTAGCATTTTAGTTTATGTGCAGTTTCGGCTTTCATTTGCATACATATTTGCATAATTTATCATCACTGTCAAATGAAATTTTCACACAGTCTGAGGGAGAGTCCTCAAATGATGTAGTAAACTAACATTTGACTAAATGCAGATGAATGTTTTTCATTGGACATCAGTCACGGTATGGCATTTATTTCCTTTAAAATTCATGTGAAGAAATGAGAGAAGCAATTTTTTTCTACAAACCAAGTAGGATCACATCCTCTTCTGTTTAGCAATATTTCAAACTGAAGTTTAGGATCTGCTCATTGTGTGAATTACACCATGCTGTTGCTTCAATGAAATAAATCTGACCCATGTGCCTCAAAGCAGAACACGTGCCTCTTAAAACACCTGTATCTGATTCTTTAGAATGAAGGTCCGGTGTTTTAAGTGTAGTGTGAGATTCAGATAACAGCAGTGTGTGGCTTGGACCTCCAGAGAGAAATTCAGGATGAGTCAGCATATATAGGGAAAAGGTCTCCATGTCCAGTGATATTTGTACCTTAATTACAGTATTAGCTTAATATGAGTTATGGCACCCAACCAACCTCTTCCTCTCACAGGTCTTCTTCATGACTACTTTGGGAACTACCATGTGGCGTTCTATCTGGCCGGTGTACCCCCCATTGTCGGTGGTATTGTGCTGTTTTTCGTCCCGTTGGTGTATCGCCGCCTTCAGAAGCAGCAGGCCGAAACCTCAGACCCCAGCACAGACCGGATGTTGAAAAACTGTACCAATGGAGACATGTTACCTGGATACACAGACATGGAGACACACATATGAGCTACACCAAGCCAGAGGTGGGTAGAGTACCATGATCCTTTGCAGCTATGGAGGAAAAGCACACAAGGGATTTGAAGTACTGGACTAAGAACACGGATGTTTTCTTGTTTCCTTGTGTGTGTGTGTGTGTGTGTGTGTGTGCATGGTTGAGCTTCACTGATATTCTCCTTCATCATATCGAATTTTTTCTCACTTTTAATCCAGGAGTAGAGACTATCAAAAACATCCCCAGCACCCTTTCTCCACCACACGCTGGGGGATTGTGGAAGACTTGGAAACCCCCTCCATCCTCTGCTGTGCCTCCGGAAGGGAGCTGAAAGATATACGCCTAGAAGGTTTGAGGCCCTGATAAAACATTTGAGAAAGAGTAAGCACCAGGTGGTCCCAAACACTAAGAGTGGCTTTGAATCAAAAGACAATCGAAGGCCTCTATGATTTTACCCAGGAGAGATTAGCTTCTCCACAGAAGAGAAAGAAGGGGTTGCTGTTTAGCAGAAGAGAATTTTTCATTCCCTCAGAACACTTGGACGACAGTTTTTCCTCTTCTGTAACTTCTTTGTATAATAATTTCATGTCTACACCTACTTTTAGGGATTTATTTCTACAAAACATGATGTTTTCCTGCTCCTGTGTGCTGAGGCTGTCCCAGTAGATCCTTCTCTTCTTCATGTAGCTTTCTCCCATGAACTGATAACCTCTAATGTGGTTTTGGGATTAGACAAAGCAACATTACAGGTACATTGCCACATTCAAACCTTAATGTTAAGTAAATCACTTTTTAATCCCTTGAAATAGGTCAACTTTCATAACTACAAAATGTAAATATTGGTTCTAGAACAATATTTGGCAACCACCTGATAAGTGCAGTTGAAGGGGTTAAAAGGAGATTTTCAAAGCAAACTCTTTACAGATCTATTACGAACCTTAGATAAGGGTTTTACTATGCAGTAACAAAACTGTTACACTGTGCCGATTTTTTGTTTTGAGAGCCAGTCAGTCAATTGAAACTCTTGGTGCCAGTGAGCTATGATTATAGCCTTATTTCATTATCGATGGGAACTACCATACTTCAGAATCTGTTCAGTGATTTATGACAAACAACACCAACAAAATCCTTCACAGGTCAGGAAAAATCACTGCAGTTGCATGAAGCGTGATTATTATGTAATTTTTGCTTGATTTTTATCAGCTTACCTTCATTCGTCGGCTGTAAACCGTAGCATAGCTCATATATTCTAGAACAGTTAAAGTGAATCTTGATAATGCTGAGAGTTCCTGTCTGTTCCTGACTTAAAAAAGGCATATAGAGCTGCTACTTTCTGTATCTGGGGAAACAAGATGTTAAAGTGTGTTTTAATGAAGCAACAGGGAGGAGGGATTGTGAATCACAATGCTGGGTTGGTTTATGAATGGGGATGCTGGGAATGATAGACAGGGTGATTCAGTAATGACACAGCAAAAATGTACAGGACATGGCTAGCTGCTGGCATTGAGATATTTTTAGTATTACTCAGAGTCCAAAGTGGACAGTATGTAGGTCAGTATTTCTTCTTTTTGGAAAGATTTGGAATCTCTTCAAGATGATTTTGTTTTGTCCTCTTCTAGCTGTTTTCTGTTTGTGTCTGGGTTTTATTTTACTATGACTACACAAATGTGAACATTAATCGGTCTGAAAAAGCACTGATCAACTTTCATTCATCCTACCCTTCATCATACCCTTCAGCCATATAGCCATTGGAAATTTTGTTGCCATTATAATCAGTGACAGATAATATCATCCGGTTCTGGGATTCAGATCATTAACTTTATTGACCGCTGTGATGCTGTCATGGATGTCTGAGTAGCGTTACAAGGTGAAATTTCTATGCAAATTTAGTTGTTGGAAACCTATGTGCAACTAAAATTCAGTATCCTGCACCTCACTTAAAACACGTTTTAAAAACGCTTCATAAAACATTTACATTTAGAGCATTTTGCATGCTTATTTCACAGATGTAGGTAAATGTATCATTAGGAGTCATGCCCAAGGACTCACTGATATAGCATAGTTTTACTTGCCTGAGCTGACACTTGAACCTCTGCCATGTGAATGTCAGTAGTTTTACCCACTATGCAACACCAGAACAGTCAAAATGTTGTAACACAAAGTGTCTGCACTAATAGACACAGAGAGGGCTTAATTTTCTGTTCTACTGCCCTCACACTGTACAAGTGCCCTCTTGTTCTGTGTATATAATCACTGTATTTTATGTTGCCTTCGTTTTTGTTCAGGATCTCTTGAGTGCAGCGCAGCTGCCTGAGCTTCAACCCAAGAAAACCGCTAGAGGGTCTGTTTGGATTCCATGTGCTTCATGGCTCTTGGGCAACCACACATCACCACAGCACTGGAAAATATGCAGAAATAATGTCTTGTGTAGAAACAATCACATTGAATAATGTGGTCATTGTAAACAATAACCAGCCTTAACTTTGACAGTATAGGTGCTAATCAACTGCTAAGGTTTTCTTGGTATTGTTAAAAAGTCATTCATTCAGAGCAGTGTCCAACATTTACCAGTTGATTTAAGATTAGATGAGCTCATACATACTTAGTAACACAAAAATCATTTCAGCTCATTGATTTCAGAGCTGCATGGAGGCGCACACAGCTCCAGGGTCCTGCGGTCATGGGTTCTGTCCTCACCTCAGGTCACTGTGTATCCGCAGTTTGGTGTGTTTTCCCCTTGTCTGCATGGGTTTCCTCTCACAGTCCGAAACCTCATGTTGGTAGGTGGATTGGCAGTGAGTGACTGGGTGAGTGTGTGGTGGCCTCTCCAGGGTGTGTTCTTGCCTTATGTCCTACTCAAGGTAGGCTGTGGATCCACCGCAACCCTGATCAAGATGAAGTGGTTACAGAAGTTGCATCTGAATTGAGGAATAATTGATTTCAAAATTAATGTTGTTCTGGTAGAATTCCAGAATACCATCCACTTTGGTAGCCTGCTGTATTTTGATCTATTAGGCTAGATTAATCAATTGGTAACATAAAAACAGACTTTATAAAGCCAGAAGGTAATGATGTAGGAACAGTGCTAGCTACGAATTAGGTGGAACTTTGGTTACTTTTTGTAGCTGTCAAGTTGCACACAAAATACATTTATTTTCAATTTGAAATCTATTTCACCTTGAATGAAATTTCACCTTGTAACACGAATCGTGGAGCTATGCATTTCCAAATAGGTTTGCTTTTTGCTGCATAGAAACTGCCTGGTCAAAGTTATGAGGAAAAACAACTAAACCAAACTGCCTCAGTATCCCCTCTTCAGGTTTATTCATGAAACAGTACTGATGTTCCTAAACCACTGGAACCACATACCTCTGGAGATGACTCTCTGAAAGGAAACGGATTAATAAGAGCTGTTTGAGAGAACGTTAAACGATGTTACTTAAAGTTTGACTGTGTCTGGCTTTGTCCAGTAAAGGATTACACTATATTTTCACATTGAAATATTGACACAGTTGGGGGAAAAAGGCTTTAAACCCTTTTTTTACATCTAGGAACAACACAAGGACACACATACCTCAGAAATCTACCTGCTATGATACATGTTTTCACTATTTAAGATTGTGGTGCACGTCAGCCATCTTGTGTGATTCACCTGCTAGGATTCAGTGAGCAGAATTTTGAGCCTCAAAGCTGATGATCCTCAATACGAACATCTCTCTTTCTCTCTTTCTTTCCCTTTGTTCTCTCCCTGTCTCTGCCTGCAATGAATTGTAATCAGTTCTGGCTGTGGGAAAACCCTGAACTGAGCCTCTGTGTTTTTACACTCTCTTATACTCAATTTTCTTTTTTTTTTTTTTCTTTTTTTTTATTTTTTATTTTTTTCTTTTTTTTTTACTGAGACTAGATGTAGTCATAGCCGTAGTTTCAGAGTTTTTCTGTAGTGCCATTTGTGTCTGGTGTGTGTGGATGTATGTGAGTGATCCCCAACAGCAGTTTCCATTTATAACCTGTCAAAACCTCAGGGATTGCACTTTGAGAGTTTTTACATTTCTGGATTCATCACATTCCAACCTCACAGAGCCAGTTTCGAGGCATCCTTGTCAGTGAATGCTACCATGGTACAGCTGCCATGTGCAGACTGGCATCTGAATGTTGGGTAACACTTTTCTGTAGCTCACCTTTAATAACGCTACAAAACACCTGCCTAAGCCTTGACAACTGGCGTAAATCCGTATAAACGATTATTCTAACGAGTGTCTGTTGTCATGGAGGCTGCTTCAGTCAAATGTAATGCTGACCAGGAAAAATAAAAGATATTAAAGATCTATTAAAGGCCTATTCAATTTCAGCAGAGTGCCTGTCTTTATTTTTGTGGTTTACCTGCCTAGCCACCAGAGATTTAGCATCACAAATATTGACAAATAACTAGGTAATTACTTAAAGGAACCTCCAGCAGTGCAGAATCGGAACCACAACAACGACAGCCATTCTTTCACAGAGTGCAGTATAACAAACAGCTTTTCTCAGGCACAGATTGCACTTACGCTGATACCATTTTTAATCATGTTCTTCATATTTCACACTTAATTTGTACTAGTTATAAAAACAAATATAATCTTCTAGTGCTCCTTTAAAGCTCACTTTATTGATTTATTAATCTATGAGATATCATTAAAGCCCTATGTCTTTTTGCCTCATGAACACTGACATACAGTAAAGTGTTACCGAATGTTATAAGTTATGACCTGTAAACGAATCAGTAAATTTACGTGAGATACAAACGTCAAGATGTAATATTTCCTTGTGCCATAAAATCAGCTGAGATATCCCCAGACCCATGCTACATTTGTAGTGAATGCTCCTTGTCACCATAGTTACAAAACGCTGCAACCCTAGCGCAGTTTGTCTTCCATAATTTAGCATAATGTAGTTTCCAGCCAAACTGAACTATACATGTGTGGATGCGGTTGTAATGTGTGCTCCTTATTTTCTTTCCCCAGCCCCTGTCTTTCATCTTCATCTGTTTCTGTCTAATACTGCAGATTGTGAGCATCTGATATATTAATTTTCAATGTGTGACAGAGCATTCAATATCTTAATGTGATTTCCCTCTCTCCTAAACACATTAGACTGGATTATTTTTTTCCCTTCCTCTTTCAATTAGCCCAATTGTTCACAAATTAAAATACAGTACCTGGCAAATGTCAAGACCACCCTTCGTTTTCTTAATTTTCACTCAGAATGGCTATTTAGTTCAAGCTGTTCATTTTTGAGGAGATATGTCAGGTGAGGGAGAAATAAAATCTAAAAGAACATGTCTACAGGTCTTTCCTTATTCCCACCTAATTGTTAGAGAATATAAAGACAATTGGACCCTTAACTACCAATTAAAACCTGACAGATCACCAGACTGGGGTGAACTCTCCGTCCTTATCCAGACGTTAGATTCCACAGCGTTTAGAGTTACTTGGACTATAAGAAGCAGTAAATACAACCAACTTCTAAGACTGACATTTTTTGAGACTTATGTGTAATTTGCTGTAGAAGGTTTCCACTTTTATTCTGATGCTGTGAAATGTATTAGCTGGCCATTGTGTTTGGAAATTAAACGATGGGTGCTCTCTCATTGTTGTATTGTACTGTAAAGACTTACAGACTAATATAGTTTAGGTTTAGTATACGTTTTTTAAATATATTTTCACATCAGAAGACATATTTCCTGATTAAAAAAAGTTAGCGTGTCTCTCTCTTCTCCTCTCTGTGAATATTTTAATTGATTGATGTGTATGGTTATGTTATATATTTTGAAGGAATAACTTACCCAAACATGCTAATGTAGCTAACAGTGAGCGGAAGCCTGTTAGCACTTGTATTATGCTAATTAGTGGCTGATTGTTTTGATTTATTGTTAGAAACATTAGCTTTTTTGGGACTGAAGTATTTCTGAAACGTTATATTTTCTTTCTGAATATAGCATTGTTAAATTCATTACGTTATGTACCAATTAGCCAGTGCATCTCCTCAGACACATGCTTAAAGATAAATAATCAGTTATCAGTAATCATTGATCTGAAAGCTCAATGGTCACTTGCATAAACATTGTGTATGAGCTATAGTTTGGGCTTTAGGGTTTCCCTTTACCCACGGGAAACTGCATTATTGTAAACTGAGTGTTAGGCTTTAGGGCTGGATCTGTAAATGGCTCCATACTCCCTACTTACTACACAGAAATAAGGGTTTATTACCCAATGAATGTGCTCGAAAGTGTCCCTAGGTGTGAGTGAATGTATGAGTGTGTGTCGCCCTGTGAAGGACTGGCGCACCCTCAAGGGTGAGCTCCTGCAGTGCACCCCGTGATTCCGGGTAGGCTCCGGACCCACCGCGACCCTGAACAGGATAAGAGGTTACAGACAATGAATGAATGAATGGTATATATTATTACAAAAGAACGCGGTTGTGCTGTTAATAAATAAAGGGTGTCTTTAGGTAGGTAGTCTTTAAGCAGGGAGGAGAAAACTGTTTGTGATACGGCCTGTATTCTAGCCCAGTTTTTCACAGGTTGGTTTTAAATCAATTCCTTAAGCTTTTAACGTAACTGCTTAAAATGTTTATGCAAGTGGCCTCAGGAGTCTGAAACAGTCTTTAAATCTCACCATCACAAACGGTGCCTGCTTTAAAAAGGGCCAATAGATCCTCACCATGTTATCAGCTGTTTTTATTGATTAATAATTGATTCATTAATTCATTAATAGTTGAATACCCTTCCACAGATCTGATGGACTTTATTATGTACTGCTACAACTGTACTGAGTGCAGAACCGTGTGTGTGTGTATACACACACAACATTTTATTTTTTTTAATCTTGTACATATTTTAATCACTCTATGCTAAACCTGTAGCTTTATGAGCACGTTGAGTTTTGCGAGTGTCTTTCTAAACCTGTTCTTTCGTAATTAAAGATATGATCGACTGTGATGATGATACTTCGAGGACTGAACACACATTTTGTAGGGCATTGGACAAGATTACAAATGTGTTTATAATGATGCTCCCAGAGCTACTCTTTAAAAACCTAAAAGGGTAATTTACTATTTACCTTTCACACCAAGCTTTGACTTTGCCACCCTGTGCTGCTGTTTCTTGTCTATGGCAACACTTTACCTAGGCAGCCACGCTCTTCTCTGTGTTAAAGGCACCTCAGTCGATGTCACCGGAGTGCCTGTCTGTTACTGTAGTTCACCTACCTACAGGTCATGCATCCCAAATCTCGACAAGTGAACGAGTGAATGCATTAGCAAAGATTCAACACACACGACCTCCCAAAGCCCAGTAGGTGAACCATGGTAACACAAACAGTTACTCCAGTATTTTAGCTATTTTGTACTGCCTATTGCGTCTTTAAGCCTGACATACATGGCCAAATGTTTGTAGACACCTACTCATCCAACATCATTTCAGAAATCAACGGTATGTATACAGAGCTCTTTCATTCCTCTTTGCTGCAGTAACAGTTCCTACTCTTCATGGAATACTTTACCCTAGGTTTTGGCAGTACATTTCTGTGTGCACTTGATGGCATTCAGCCATGAGAACATTAGTGAAGTCCGGTACTCATGTTGGATGATTTATCCTAGACAGCAAATACCACTTCATCCCAGATGTTTTGGATGGAGCTCTATCACTCCACAGTGAAGTTCACCTGCTCCACAGCCTGAAGCTGAGAGTGGCTTTATTCCCCTCGGCTGGTCTCTTGGCGCAGGGCATGGCGACCACAGGGTGTGCAGAGTTCAGTGTCTGTATCCAAAACAATGGGTGCGTCTAATGTGGTAGGATTTGCTAATTGTTAGGGGTGTCTACACACTTTTGGACATGTAGTGCAACAGTAAAATCGTGTGCCCAGAGCTATGAATCCGAACATAAACTGTCCTAAGGATGGCCGGACCAGGTTTGCTTCTTTAAAGCAATATTTATGGTGGAGTTTAATCTACAGGAGTAATTACAGCCGGACACAAGGACAGAATCAAATAAATATTTAATCTGTTTCAAGTGTTGCCTTATTTTCTTGTAATGTCACTTTGCACGTCTCTTTTAAAAGCCTCCCTTTCTATATCTACGTTTTTGTGTCTGTTTCTCATTCCTTCTGCGATGAATTCAACACGAATTAAAAGGATTAAAGTTATGCTGCTAGATCCAAGGAGTTTTGTGTTCATGTGAATAGTACTTTTGATCATCATGTAATAAACAAATCTGTTTCTCATTTGTTTCCATTTTGTATGTAATAACGCAGTAAACGTCACACACGTTTCTTCCTGTTAACGATTTCTCCTTTAATTTTTTTTCTTTTTTGCATTTGTGTTGCAATAATATGACGTAGAACTATTTTGTCACGTCAATAAAATAATATTTCTCTTATATTTGTCTCAAGACTGATAAAAGAGTTCATTAAACGTGCTCAATTCAATACAATTCAATGTAAATCACTGTAATTAAGCTGAGAGAATAGATAATGAATAGATAATGCTCTATGCTTATTGTGAGGCCACAATCACACTACTGAAGTCATGGAACTGATGTTGGATGATTAGTTCTGGATCACCAACCCCACTCCAACTTATTCCAGAGGTGCTGGATTGCTCTAGCACAGCTGCTCCAGAGGAATTATACAAGCTGTGTGCATATTACAACATTAGTATCCACATTTGCTGCTAATTTTAGCTTTATTTCAAATAATTGTGAGTGTTTTTACACACTTTTGGATATATATAGTGAACATGGAGGGGAATTCAACACTTGAATTATCTACAGAAGAGTCAGAACTGTCCCATAACTGGGTGGAGGGCCCAGCTGGTCAGTGGTGTTCATGTGTGACCTACTTTCCTAAATGACCTACAAAAAAACAACAACAACACACACACGGGAGTGGCCAGTGTCAGAAAGACATTGATTGGCTCCATCCTCAGTATCTCCATAATCCCAATATAATGCATGATATAAATTTATAAACTATTGTTTCTACAGCAAGAATTTCACTCTTCCATCTGGAGACCTGTAGTGTGTTTTCTATATATTTCAAAGCTGTATTTGGGTGCATGAGCCTTTATTTCAAGCCCTGAATAGGACATTATGTAGGTAATATGGAGTAATTTGAGATACAGCCGTTATTTTTATTTTAACACCCGTATTCCGCAGAAACCTCGACCCACTCTAAGACAGGCTTATGATTGGCTTTCAGTGCAGAAGGCGGGAAGCGGGGAGCCAATCGCATGCGCGCAACAGGTACATTATGATAACGCCACCTGTTCTCTACAATAAAAAGACTTCACCACAAGAGGGCGCCACGGTTCTGTTCAACAAAAGGCCTAATAGAAATGTGGTCAAAACGTTGTAAATTGTAAAGTTATTTATGTTTAATACTTAATTTTAGTACCTACATATTTGTCTATCTTTATTTTAGGTATCTTTGAATAGATTGATGTGTATGGACATTTGTCCAACATTTCTTCTGAAACAAAGGGTCTTTTTCATTCATTCATTCATTATCTGTAAGCACTTATCCAATTCAGGGTCGCAGTGGGTCCAGAGCCTACCTGGAATCATTGGGCACAAGGCAGTCACCCGGAGTGGGAATCGAACCCACAACCTCCAGGTCCCTGGAGCTGTGTGACTGCGACACTACCTGGTGAACCACCGTGCTGCCCTGAAACAAAGGGTATCAGTTGGTAATCTGTCCTCTTTTACACAGTAGCAGCTTCTACTGTTCTGCAAAAGTTGAATGGTAGATGTTGGAATAGTTCTGGAAATATGTGATTGTATTCAGCCATGTTAGTGAGGTCAGCGAGATATGCTACTTAGCTTAGCTCTTGACCCACACATCATTCCAACTCAAACTTTACGGCGTGGAGCTCCATCCCACAAGAAAACACAGTTCCAGTGCTCTACGGCATAATACAAAGGGACTTAATACTCTTTCGGTAATTTCCCATTTTTTAAACAGCAAATCAATTTTACAAATGGCTGCCAAGAGTCATGCTAATTTATTAAAACATTTAATTTAGCCTTTTAAATATTTACAATGTTGAAATGTAGATTCATCGCTCAAAGAAAGCTTTGTAGTACTTTCATTTTGATGAGCGTATAGTTCTGTAACTGAATAAGTCTTTACCATAGTATTCACAGTTTCCCTTAAAGGGGAACTTAAGTGGTGTTTAAACATTTCCGCCTAATTCGTTAATGTAAACGATGCATTTTACAGAGGTTTCATGTGAAATGCATAGTTTCAGAGAAAGAGCCGAGTTACCACAGAGACGTACTTCCTTAGTAAAGCTCTCGATTTCAGGGAACATGCTGGATTTTGTCCATACAGATGAAATTGTTTAGCCATATAGTGTATAATACATTAACACTGGTATTTATGGCATTTGCTCTGATACAGAATGGCTTGCCATTTTACACATACGACAAATGTAGCGTTAAGAGTTTGGCCCCAGGGCTGTTATAGGGCCAGCTATGACGTAATAGTTAGAGAAACAGGCTTGTGTCCAGTTCTGTCTGCTCGACTGGCAGGAAAATTTGGACGGCCTGGGGAGGTAAGGAACCGTGCTCTCTCCCCCCTAACTAAAGGGGTTTTGAGCAAGACACATGACCCCCAAAGCCTTTGTGGGTGCTGGGTTAGCTTCCCCCCACTCTGTGTGTTTGTGTTCACTGCCACTGATGACAAAAGCACATTTACAGTACGGTTGTCCGGGTCAGGAATTCAAACTCGTCATATTTCTTTCTTAGAGAGTAGACATATGTTTCCAGTCACCCTCATACTTTAAAAGAACTCACTCACTCATGTACTTAAATGTCTTTCTATAGAATGTGTGTATCTGCTTAATGACTCACTGATGATTTCCATGTGTAAAATGTGTTGTGTCATTTGGTAAAGCTTGAGAATTGCTGCACCAGCCACTTTCCTGAGGAAGAATTGGCTGCTCAATGTACCTGGGGTGATTCTGTGAAAGTTGCCATGATTTCAGCAGCTAAATTTAGAAATGTGGTTTTAGGAAACACTATAAACCACTTCCTACGGTGAGTATAGAGTATAGATATATGGAAATTATTCCAGATGAAGTCACTGAGCTCTGTGGGGGAGGTGCCTAGGCTACGTTTAGTCAATGGATGATTCACATATGTCATATAAAGCATTATTCACAAGTTACTCATTTTTCTTTATTTATTCTTTAAAAGACTACGGAGTAGTCCACACGGATCTGCCAGGTCTGAGTCTCAGTCTGAGTTAATGCCAGTAGCAGCAAGGAGATGATGTAAGGATGTGGTTGATAAAGAAAGGAAAATTCTCTATGTTCCCCTTGTTAGGTGCAACGTAAGACATTCCTCAGTTGATATATGGTTTCCTTTCTGAGGAAAAGCTTTTATTTAACCAAGAACATTAGTGAGGTCTGTACTCATGTTCGATGATTAGGTCTGGATCCAAAATATTAAGGCATTAACTGATAATTCACCACTGCTCCACAGCCCAGAGTTGGAGTGACTTATACTCTGTTGCTTTAAATGCTCAGGTTTGTTCGGTACAGTAGAGACTGATAAAGCACACTCCAGGAGTCACATTCCAGTGGGATAACTCTAGGGAAATTATCTCAAACCACAAAAGACAAACCACAAGTATAACCTCATCTGTGGAATCCTCGAGTCCTTCTCATCTCCTCTCATCGTCTCCATGAGTTAGTCAGGCTGCTTCTATTTGTCTACCAGTCTCGGCCACAGCCAGTCACATTGTCCACTAAAGCAGATGTCCAAGCAAAATATCTTGGCTACGTGATGTGTGTGGAACACTTACCTGAAGCCAAACAGCTCCCACTTACTGCTAAGAATTCACCTTGTACATTAATTCTGTTGAGTCACGCTCCGATGAGACATGGAAAGTGAAACACACTGAGACATGATGTGTAAATGAGTCGAAAAGACCCAAGTTTAACTTGCTCATTCGTTACGTTCAGGGAAAACATGCACAGTGATCGGTACTAGTGTATCAAGCACCTGTAGTCCTTTAACTGGCTGCAGATGAAGCTTCCAGGCACAAATTTGCCAAAAGTGTCTTCTGAAATAAAGGGTATCTACAGGAATTCTGTCTCCTTTTTAGTTTAGTACCAGATTTCCTTAACCAAGTCTAGAGATAGCAATCCGTTGCCAATATACAATGGCAATTGTTGCCTAGAAGGGCCTCAGACCTGTGCTGTGGAGCTGTGGATGAGTGAAACTTCATGCTTTAGAATTACAAAGCTCCCTCTAGTATATTTGGATTGAGTTGGAGTGGTGTTTTTGATCCAGAACTAGTCCTCCATCATCAGCATCTAACCTCTCTAATGTTCCTACATCAAACAAATGTCTCCTCTGAACAGTAGACATTGTTACTGCAGCAAAGGGGGTTATAATCTCTGTTAAAACCCTTCATTTCAGAAGAAATGCTGTATAAGAAGGTGTAGACAAAGAGTGCAGCTTCCAACGTAAATCTCAAATGGAGCGTAGTGAATTAATTTAATTGCATTGAAGGGATTAAAAATGAATCGTGTTAAATTGAACTCATTTTAAATTCATGTGTTCGGAGAAGTGTGAAACAACTTATAATGTGTTGCAGGGTGAAATAAACATCAGATGTGAAGGTGCTTTAAGTACTGCTTAGCAGTTCTGTTTAAAAATGCTCATCATACGAGTTACAGACCTCCACACACTTTCAAAATATGACGTTACAGAAAAACTAATAGAAAAGTGGATATTAAAACCTGTGTCAGTTATTGATAGGCAAGGTTGAAGTGATGACTGTTGTGGAAGCATTTAGAGCATCAAGTTAATAGCCTGGGAACATTGTGTCTGCTACTCTGTGCCAACTGTTATCTAACATCCTGTGTGGTCTGACTCGGTCAGTAGTCCACCACATTTTTTACTGAAACAGTTTTTTTTCTGGTTATTTCCTCTACGTGTTCAGTCTTAGGGTGTTTTCACAGTTACCTTGTTTGGTCTCGACTTTCTGACTTTTCCGTTTGGTCCGAGCCAAAATATCAGATGTGGAAGGTGCCTCGGACCATGGTTCGGTCCAAAGAACCAAAGTTTGGCCCGACCAAAAGAGGTGGTCTCGGTCCGGATCAAACGGGACCATGGTAAAGTGTGTAAAGTTCTTTAGTTTGCTCATTAAACTGCAGTGAAACCAGGATTTACCAGATCAAATGTATACAGTGTAACAAAAACACAAACCTTGGTTCGGACCTTGGTACAGACTTTCAGGTTTCCCCAAATCATCCTAAGACATAAGACTCGTAGGTGGTAGAGTAAGCCTCAGTAGAGACTGAAAACACTCGCTCCTTGTTAAAATGATCGTAACACTAAGATGTTTTTAGGGAAACAATTCCAAGAGGCCCATAAAGACAGAGGCTCTACTAGATAAATTTGACTTGGTTTACAGCAGGTGTTGTGTGGGGTAGACATGGGCCGACTGTTGATTTGGCCCAGATTTGTTTTGTTGCACAACACACCTGTTATCTGGATGGGATCTGTGGCTGAGTTGTAGCTGCCAAACTGAACCCAAGCAATTGCCATCATTTAAGGCCAAATGTGGGCCATAACAGAACTGCAGATGTGCCACATTTGGGTCAAGCATTCACTGCTATTTGTTTAAGCTTCATAAATTATGAAAAGGTTAACTCGAACCATGAAACAGATTATGTCAGCATTATAATCTGACCATGCATCAGCAAGTAATCCAGTTCAAACATGTCCTCAAGTCCCACTTTGTCAAAAGGCCAGTTTATAATCATCAGCACCCTGCGTTTACTCAGTGACCTAAGAGCGATATGAAGAGGGAAAGCACAACATATGTTTCTGTTTGTCTTGTTTTGTTTTGTTTTTTTTTAAGTTGCTTCTGTTTAGGTTCAGATAACAGGTTACGCACGGAGAGAACAAATCTCTTCCGCAGAGGGTTCTGGTTTGGGACTTCAACTCTCTCTTCCTCTCTCACAAACAAGCCCACCAGAACACTTCCTTTCACGCCACAACTGATAACAAATGTCAATTTCAATGTCAATGGTATCTTTGTGAGAGTGTGGAAATAGTATTTCTATCTTTCAGTTCTTCATTCTCACACAAACACACTCAAGGAGCTTCTGCTGCATGTCAGGCCACCACTACAAACAAGAGTATGCTCTATGACTTGGTAAAATCAACAGTTATTTAATGAAAATATATAAAACATGCTATTAGAACAAATGTTTCTTAAATGATTACGGGTTTGGACACATGGATGTAGGAAAAACCTTATGTTGGTATAGGACCTTTACATTATATGCAGGTTTTTTAAGCTGGTTATAGGGGATAATATTAATATAATGTAAATATATATATAATTCATTCATTCATTATCTGTAACCGCTTATCCAGTTCAGGGTCGTGGTGGGTCCAGAGCCTACCTGGAATCATTGGGCACAAGGCGGGAATACACCCTGGAGGGGGCGCCAGTCCTTCACAGGGCAACACAGACACACACACTCACCCCTACGGACACTTTTGAGTCGCCAATCCACCTACCAACGTAGGACTGTAGGATGTTCCCCATGCTGACACGGGGAGAACACACCAACTCCTCACAGACAGTCACCCAGAGTGGGAATCGAACCCACAACCTCCAGGTCCCTGGAGCTGTGTGACTGCGACACTACCTGCTGCACCACCGTGCCGCCCTGAATATATATATATATATATATAGGTGCCATCTAAACAGATCACAGTCTGAAGCTTCTCCTCTGCTGTGGTATGTTCTGAAACCGTTTTGACACACAGATGTTTCATCAGCTCTCTGAGTCTGGTTTTTAGGGTTTTTTTTGGGGTTTTTTTTACACAGAACAGATAGTTTCAGTTTAATATTTAGCCTGTGGTGCCTTCATTACATTTTTGATAAAATTACATGAATCAAAACTAGTTTTAACGCACAAAAATTTTAATAAAATTCATAAAGTGATTTCCTAAAAGTAGGAAAACTATGGTATATCAGTTACAGGCCTCATGCAAAACTCTTAGGTTACCTCTGGAACATGATAATTTGTTCAGTGTAATAACATCTGTCATATGGTTCAAACCATGCAAAAAATAAAAAAAGTAAGATTACGGATTTTCTGCTGCTGGGGCTCTCCCTAGTCCACTTAATTTTTATTGAACTGTACTGAAATCAAAGGTGAAATCAAAGCTTCCTTAATCTTGACTGATCTGAGAGAGATATATAGTAGAGAGAGAGAGAAAGAGATTGCAATATTTCAGCACCCTAGGAAAGTCTTGCTTAAGTATGTGTTGTCAGAGGAAGGACATTAGTAAATCTTACCTATCCTCTTAAAAGTATTAGGACATTTAAAGGACAGCCCAGAATTGAACAACAAGCCTTTAACTCATTGTCTGTTACAAGATAGTTAAGCAGATCATGTTGTTTTATATTTAAATTAAAATACACAGCACCCACCCCAGCTTGTGGCTCATCATATTTCTGTAGACCATGCACCTGATACAAAGAGGATTACATGCACACAACACACAATATGATAACCAAGCTACACCCACAGTATCCCTAGGGGGTGCTGTATGTAACCAAGACTGTAACCAATACAACGGTTTAAGTCAAATATGTTTAGTAAGATTTAAGTGAAATTAGGTAAGTGCTCCCTCTTTACTTTCCTAAGGCAATCAGTATATTATTTAGAGTACATTTTCTTTCTCCCAAGGCAGGGTACAAGCTTCCACAATGGGGGGAACATTAAATAAAGCAAGAAAACGAGAGATTAGCGAATTGTCAGTAAACAAGAACCGAGCCTGAACTCCTGGAGCAATTCCCATAGGAGACTGGTATTCGTAGATGAGATAATCTTTAGATTCATCTTCCTCCTCCCCCACCTCCAGAAAGTTGGAGACCCACTGATAGTGGTAATAGTTGTTGTCATCATCCTCTTCACTGGCGTAGAATCCAACCCATGAATGGGAGAACTCCTCTTTCCAGTCTATGAAGGACTTCTGTATGTAGAGCCGGGTGCAGGCGTAGCCACCTTTGGTGAAGAGCTGTAGGCTGGCATCGTAGCCGCTAAGGTCAGAGGGAATGATTCTGTTGGCACTGTCAAATTCGGTCCCTCTCCAGATTATAGAATAACGTATTCCCATCAGTCCTGGCTCGTTGACGAACTTGTAGACAATCAGTTGGGGTTGAAGTCCATTCTTTAACTCTTTCAAAGTGTTTATGGATCCTGATGTTTGGCCTAGAAGGGGAATGAAACCAAGAAAATCTAACCCAGAATCACTTTTTACAATTATTAATTCAGGGTTCATTTTGATTAGGTTTTTGGGAAGTCCTTGCCAGATGAGTCTTGCGCAACCATTTGGTGTAGTTCTCACCTCCAGCTTTACCACACTGTGGCCTTCACACAACGTCTGATGGTCATCTACAGAGCGTTTCCTGTGAAAGATGTCACTCGATGAGCAGGCCCAGATTTTCTTGTGGATGTCAAATCTAGCATCCACATCATACCCCGCCAAACTCAGAAACCATCTCAGATCCTGTTTGGCAAAAATGGTCTTGAGATGTCCTACTCTTTTCATGTGATCTAGGAAGACCTCTTTGTTCAGGGTAAGTCTGGGATCTTGTGGGTGCACCTTAGCTACGTCCAGAGGGTAACGGTCATATTCATCCTCGGATTTAACAGCTTGATGCGACTCAAGAGATTTCCTGAGAGCCTGGACTTGCTTCAGGAGATCAAGGCTGATCTCGTAGGTCTGATCTGGGTCATAGATCCTTCCGTGTTCTGTGTTCACTTCTTGTGTAACGAACACTTTGTCTGCTGTCGTTGGTCTGCTCTTTTGCACTCGAACCACAATCCGATCCAAATCCCTGTTCAGATCTTCTGGGAAGTTGTGAAAGTCTTGGGTGATGTAAGATGGCATCTGCGAACGAATGGTCACTGATTGCAGACTTCCCACTGAATAGTATACTCTGTTCATGGACTCGTTAAGGCATGGAAGTGCTCTTCTCTCCCCATTCCCTCCAGGAGAAAAGACAAGACTGTTCTTGTAGAGCTGAAACCCATAGTCCGTCTGAGCAGGGTTGAACCGAAGACGCAAGAAGTCTTCACCTGGATGGAGAGACACTTGGTTGGCGAACCAATATATCAAAAGAAGACCATGCCGAGGGTACTTCTCCCCAAATCCATTTATTTTCAGACTCTTAATGTTGCGGAAGCTGCGGAGCTCTGTGTCACAAACGTGGGCAGAAACGAGAGAAATTAAGAGGCTGCAAAAAAGTCTCCTGCAATCCATGACAAGATACTCAAGACTAAATGTTATTAAATCAAAAGAACTGCCTCAGTTGAAGTTGAAGTGAGCCTTAACTGGAAAACAAAGCAATAACCTGCTGATTAGGTGAACTCCCACATTCCAGGTGTTTGTTCATGTGGAAGTTGGCATGCCTCCGTTTGTTTTGGCATATTCAGTTGTGGGCAGGGATGCAAAAGCATTGCAATGATTAGTCGACCTGTTTTTCTTTTGCTGCAGAAACACTGGCATGTGATTTATAAACACAATAGCAAGCTCCAATAATAAACATGATTTATGATGTGAACATGGTTTTTTTCCAAATGTGAATGACAAGCTTTCCTTTGGAGGCAGGTCAAACCAAACATGATAAGTATTCATATATGTGTGCCTTAGCTTTTGTGGACACCTGGACAACAGCTTTTAATCTTCTAGCTGTACGTTGACTCCTCTACATTTCTGTGAGGAGTCGATGGCACTCAGCCATGAACGCATTAGTGAGGTTAGGTACAATGTTGGATGAGTAGTTGGATGACAATAAACACCACTTTTACTCATCCCTAAAGTATTGGATGGATGTGTCCAAATCTATTTCTTTATCAAAACAAGAAATCTTGCTGTTTTATTGTATTTGTGTTCATCTGCATTATATCACATCCTCAGATTACATTTAAAAATGTTGTTTTATTGTGATTAATGTAAACCAAAACACCAAGACTGACAGCACGTTCTAGACACAAGACTTGAAAGAACACATTTATTTACAATATTAGGATATTGTATGATTTTTCCCTGTGGAGGAATGCTTATAGAAAAAAATAAAAACATCCTCCAGAGAAACTTGCGTATTTTTTGTGAACATTTTTTAATGGTTTCTATGTCTTTTCTAGGTTTAAATGTTCAGTAAACTTTGGACCGGACACACTTTCACTTTTTTTTCGCATTTTGTCAAATGTACTAGAAAAACAAAAATGGAAACAGTGGTTTTATTTAATATTAAATATTTTTATTTAAATATGAAGCATATAAAATAAAAATAGGATTCCCTTTCACAGTGCAAAGGCTTAAGGCTACAGTATCAATCTTTCTCAGTAGTATCATTTGTTAGCACAGATTACAGGAATCTTCTCATTGATGAGTCTGTCTAAAAGCAGGGGTACAGAATACAGAGAAATAATAATAATAATAATAATAATAATAATAATAATAATAAACTTCTACTAACAATGCCAATTTACTCCCTGCAGTTCATACGAGACGATTATACTGACTTTGGATAAGCAGCTTATTTGACAGAAAACACATGAAACAAGTATGCAATCTTCATTGCAAGCACTGCAACCTTTTACAAAATTGTTTGATGTTTTGCTTTAAAAGAAAATAACCTGGATGCTGAAAAACATGTGGGATTTCTAATGGAACAATAACAGAATCATCATAAAGGATAAGGAGGTAACTGTTTTAAAAATGAATGTGAAATATCGGTTGGACATGTATAAGGTGTACATTTTGTGTTTGTGACTAACAAAATATAAAACGAAATTCTGCATTTATCAACTCATAATTTAAACCAGGTTTTATATACAGCTCGAGAATTCTATTTACCCTTCTAATAAAATCTAAATAAGCCCTTGTAATATCTTTCAGCATGGATTACACACAAAGCATTTTTTATTTTGGGGTTCTGGCTGTTGTTCCATGATCCCACACTGCACTGCAATATCTAGCGCATATTTAAACCTAGTAGACAGAGAATACCAATAATCCACTGCATTGTTTGATCCTGAGATTGAGAGAGTTCAGTAAAGAGTAAGTTATTACACCTATGTAATATATTGTCCAAAATCATCCTTACTTAGTAGTACTCTATATAGTGGTCCACATTGAGAATAGGGAACAATTTAGAACACGGAATTTATCAATTCATCATTAAATGAAGCCTTTAGGGCAACCAGGTTACTTACTTTTTAAAGTTCAAACACTGAATCATATTCAAGAGTAAGTAAAGTGAAAAAAAGAATCATTTTACATTCAGTGTCAGTGACTCTCTCTCTCTCTCTCTCTCTCTCTCTCTCTCTCTCTCTCTCACAGTCTCTGTTGTGTATCACAGCCCAAGAACTCTACTCTAAGCGCAATGTCGTTGATCCAGCCTTTTGGATGAATTCGGATGAACCTGGTGAACAACGGAGGCTCTAACAGGTTCAGCTTCTCTTCATCATAGTCCATGTTTCCTTCAAATATCTACAAAGAAACACAAATATATATAAATACACACACACACGCACACACACAGTCAAAAGTATGTCAGGTTTGTTGAGTATCTGAGTGAATATAAGTTCTCAACAGACAACAAACTTCATCACGTTTCATTTCAAAATCACTGTTTATTTGATTAATTTAACCAAGAATGACCTTCGCTTGTTTCATTCCCTGCTCCATGACGGTGGACCAGGCTCGTCCATCGTCACTTACAGAAACTGTGAACTCTGTGACCATCATGTGTGTGAGCATGGATCTGGCTCCCTGAGTCAGAATAGCGGTCACTCTCTTCACCACATCAAAGTCCACCTGCAGCCACTCATGGGGGTTATTACTCTGAGAGAGAGAGAGAGAGAGAGAGAGAGAGAGAGAGAGAGAGACAGACAGAGACAGAGGTGTAAGATGGCTGTGATCTATCCAATTGATCCCTTCATTATTTTTTTTCCATACATAGATTAGTGAAATATAATGAGCCCAACCAGGCAATCTAAGTTGCCAAGGAGTGTTCCAGCATTAGTGACAAACCGGTTACTGCTGCTGAATGATTATTTCTAGATGACAAACACCACTTTAGATCATCCTGAAGGAATTTCATGGAGCTTTTTCTGAAGAATGCAATTCCACTGTTCCACAGCCCAACACTTGTGACACCAAGTGATGCTTGCCATTGGGCATCCAGAAGCATGCCATTTTATTTCATGCTTTTTGATGGAAATTATACAAACTGTGTATTCAAAGCTAAACAAGGCAAAACCGGAAAGGCGGCATTCCCAACGGAACTGAATATAAACTCATTACACTGAATACTAACAGCTTGTAAATTTAGTAGATGGGTTGTGTGTGTGTGTGTGTGTGTGTGTGTGTGTGTGTGTGTATGTGTGTGTGTGTGTGTGTGTGTGTGTGTGTGTGAGTGAGAGACTGCTTTCAGAGGGAAGTGGAAAGAATGATAACAATCACACACCTCAAAGAGTGAGAAAATGGCCAGTCATCTTACTCCCACAAAGACTGATGGCCAGAGGAAGCTTACCACAATGGTGTTTAAACTAAGGAGCTGCCGGCCTGGCCAAGGCACTGATAAAATTCATTTGTTATAAGTGATGGGGCAAACATTGTTTTAGAAATGGCACTAGCAGCTAATTCTTTGCCAATTATTTACCAAATGTAACAGAAAAAGTAAGACACTGCAGTGCTAAGAAACTGAAAACTATAAATGCACAGCAGTGTCGGTAGTGTTATGATTATAGCTTTCTCTATACCTCTTACAGTATAGTTTCTACTCCAGTGGGATAAAATAAATCAGTTTAATACTGTTCATAAATTTAACCATTCATTCACTCACTCACTCACCCGGTCACTCACACCTGTGGACAGTTTCACACAGTGACTCCACCTACCAACATGTGTTTTGGATTGTAGGTAGAAACTGCTTCAAATGGAGAACATCCAAAAATACAAACTGAGAAAACTCCTCAAAGACAGTGATGAGGACAGTGGAGTTGTGTGGCAGTGATTGTAAATTGTATTTTAAGTTGTATATTTATTTAATTGGTAGAAGGAGGTACCTTTGGTCTCCAGGCGTTGGCTCGACCCTCCTGGTTAAGTCTGGCCAGATCAGGGCTCCAGGAGAGCATCCAGCTCTGATGGTAAGAAGAGGCACTGATCCGACTGTTGGGAATTTGCTTTCGCTGCATCCCTAATGGGAAAGAACAACCTGGAACAAGCAATACACATTCATTGAGTTCAATCTCCAGAAGTATTAAATGCTTCAGACATGTGGTTCCTATCACCCCCCGCTGTTAAGACATGTTTGTGCATTTATCATCAAAACCCTTTGAAAAACTTCACATGTTTACACTTTATAACTACACATATCTGACACTGCTTATCAGTAGTGAGGGGTGAAACAGGAAACTGAAAATCAACTGTCACCTTAGATTTGAAAAATGTCACCTTAAAAAAGTTGTCATTCTTTCACAAGAACAGCAATCATGAGCACACAAGCACACACCCACCCACCCACACACACACACACACCCACACACACACACACACACACACCCACCCACACACACACACAAAGGAAATGAAACATTCCAGCCCTAAACACAAAGCATATTTTTCATATTTATTCCAGAAGGGATGCTTCAGTTCATGGTTATTTTCTGATCATCAATATTCTGTTGTTTTGGATATTTTAATTTAATTCTTAGTCTTATCTTTTTGAAAAGCTGCTAGATATGATTCATTTAATGCAAATGCAACTTAAGATCCATAGAAAAACTATTAGAATACTGTCATAGGTGTATTTGCATGTTTGCCCCATTTAAAAATGATTTACTTTACATTATATAATGAAAGGGCCAATTCAATTTGCCCAAAATTAAATCTGGTCACAGTGAGAATCGTGGTGTGTTATTACAGAATGACAACAGGAGAATTCAGGTAAAACCTAAGAGGGACAGCCATTTCCTAAAAGATTAATATGTGTTCATTGCTGTGCAATTATAATATATATATATATATAAAACTGGCATTCCAAGTCCAGAAATACAGCAGTTACTGGCAGACTCTAAATACCATTATAGAGTTTGTATGTGTGTATGTCAAAGATGATACATGTTGGCAAACAAATCAATCAATCATTCCACAGCTTCTTCTACAGAGGAAGATATTCAACAAATAATTATATTGTTTCAGGGCAAATACAGTGGCTGCCAGGGCATTTAACACCCAAAAAAAATCCCAAAATATATATTTTTTAAATTGTTAACCACATTACAGTATAATTATGCCCCAAATTTATTTTGCAATGTATAATTACATTATAAAAATACATACATATATTCTTCTATATGTGCTTGTATAAGGTGTATACTCACTATTGAGGTCACAGCCAAGCAGTTCGAACCTCAGTGCTGGACGGTTGTTGTAGGTGAGTGGATGGATGCGGATGTATTGACCAATGATCGGAGGTGTGAAGATATTCTCTTTTATATTGTAGCTTTCCATGTTTCCATTAAATTTCTGAAAGGTAATAAAAATGCTTATTTAAAGGTTTCCTTTGCTAAGTTGTAGGATGCAGTATTGCTAAGGGGCCAGACTCTATGTGCTGTTGGCTCCCACATTTATGCTAGGTCTTGCAACTAAGTATCAGAATTTGAGGAAAGAAATTAGGGCTAGGTTAAGACCAGACTGTTTTTTTTTTTTTAAAAAAAAGCAAAACCTTTAGATCTAGATATGACGGTGGAGTTTCAGTAAGTGTTTAAGCTAAAGCTTAAGGCTATGTGTAGGGGTTCAAAATTTGGGCTATGTGCTAAGGCTAGAGATTGAGGCTACGATTTTTGGACAAGCTATTTGGGCTAGGAGTTGATGACTAGCTTTAAAACTAATTGTTGGTGTTGGAGGACGAAGGTTAGCTTTAAGGCTAACTGTTTAAACTTTGGCACTGGATGTTGGGATAAGCTACTCAGGTTTAGATCTTTGTGATAAGCTAAACTAAACTGGCCTTGATACTAACATATACAGACTCGCTGCTGTTTCCTTTGTAAACCCTCCAGGTTTTCTGGTCAAGGCTGTAGCTGATGGTGAAAGTCACTATTGACATCTTGTTCATATGCATCGAGGTCTTCACTCCTTGGGTCTGGATCCCGTGCACTAACATAGGCCGCAGCAAATCCACCTAATATGAACAAATGTGGAGGAAAACAAGACATTGGTAAGGCAGAGTTGCTGGGAGTGTTTAAGTTAAAGCTTAAGGCTATGTGACCAAGTACAAACAAGATAAATGATAAATGGATAAAATATACTATTCTGACTCAATATTCATCATAGTGTCAGAGTAAGACCTCTGTAGATAACATAGAACGGGGCAGTTAGCGTTCTACTACAAGCATGTTCCGCTTCAATTACATTGTGTTAGAAAAATAGTAAAAATAAATGGATATAATTTTTCCTTGATTTATATTTTGATTTCACTTGTAAAAGAGGCAAATCAGTACTTGCTCAGTCTCACCAGACATGTTATGTTTTAGTAAAGGACAAAGTTTCTCTGTTGCAAAAAAGTGGGAACTCATTGTGTCCTTCAAAACATAAACTTTGGTTTTCACCAAAATAATATTCCATTTCCCAAAATATCAGAAAAGAAAACATACCATGGTGGGACCTGTTTCAAAGATTCAGAATGTTCTGAATTTACAGAGTAAACTGTTAGTGTAACGCTAAGTTTATTTTGCCAGTGTGAGATGTCTGTGTGCTTTGCAGATAGAGCAGTTTGAGTCACTACTGAATCTTCTGAGACATGGATAAGAGTGCAGTGCCTTGGGAAAGTGTCAATAAACATGTGTTGCCACTTCAGACAAGAGTGTTGTTGTACCTGGATCCAGGAAGCCTTGCCATTGCCAATCCAGGCATTAATAGATCCAGATAAGTGAAGTCTAGCTAACCTTGCCTCCCAGTAACCTAACAAAGGAAATTATATCAAATGAGTTAATTTAAGTGAAACAGACTGGTTTCATTCAAAAGGATATTTCGAATAAATGGACAATAAAGGCAGGATATAACATTGTACTAGCTTTACCGTAATGATCAGATTCAGTAATTTGGTCATCTGTTATCCATCCTGTCTGCATTCCCAAGGGTTGAATACAGACTGCAATGCAAAACCATACAGAAATTAATTAGAACATATTACAAATCAATCTACAAAATAACGTGTATTATTATTATTATTATTATTATTTATTTATTTTATTACATGGATTGTAGACGAGGAGTTTGGCCCTCATGCCAGAAAGCTGGTTTTCTCCTATGGTGCACTCCACAAGCCACGTGCCAGCTATAGCCGGCCTCAGCTCTACTGTCCCAAACACACCTGGAGGAGAGAGAGAGAGAGAGAAAGAGTTTAGATCTGGCATATGATAATTGTTAAAGTTAATATATACTGCATTTTAACCATTACTATAGTAGCAAGAACTTATTACTATGTAAAAATCTAGTGGAGTAAATGTGTCCTGAGCAGAGAATAAAGTCACACACCACCTGGGTGTGTTGTTCTCTGCTCTTTGTTTTCATAGCCTGTCCGGTCACACGTGTATATTAGTGGAAATGTTGGTCCTTCCCACATTTTATTCTGCCCTCCCAAGAGACCAGACATTGACTTCCCACTCAGCATGTGAATATAAGATGGCAGATGTCTATATGAAAATTCTCATGAGTTTGGATAAGTCAGAAATCCCTTTAGAATTTGGGGCAGGTTTTAAACTGCCAAAAAATTACCAGGATAAAGGTTGAAGACTCCCAAGCGGTGTTCCTGGTCTTTACCAACACTGAAGGGAATTCCATGGAAATGAACGGCATGGAATTCTCCTGAGCCCCCCACATTTAACAGATGCCATCGAGAGGCCTGGTGCTGTGCCACCTCCAGACCAGGCAGAGTCTCTGCAACATATCCATTTATCGCTGCATAGAGAGAGAGAGAAGAATAGAAAATAAAATTATTATACGTTTTTGTATATTCATTTTAGAACAGTTACTACTGGTGTCTTCATTATGAAAGGTTATATATGGCAATATTTTTATCATTTCTATATTATTCATTGTTAGTTGCACCTGCAAATCTGTTGTTGGTTTCAAACCAGGGATCTTCTCTGCCCCGACAGGGTGGGGTACAGAACTTGGCGAGGTTGTAATCCAGGTACCAGCTTTTCTTCTCATCAAAGATGGTGAAGAGGAGGAAGTAATCCTGCACTCCGGGCTGTAGCTGGGCACGACTCTGCAGAGTCCCAGGACGACAGATCAGCAGAGGACCTATTAGACCAGAGTTTATGTCCTTCTCCTTTGATTGGAAGAATGAGACACATGCAAAAAAAATAATAATTATATGAACACATTTAATGTATGAAGTTAAAATACATATGCTTGTTATGCTTGTAAGAGTGTTGCTCTTGAGGCTGTTGCTGTGTTTACCATGTTTACTGTAGAGTAGTATGCCCCGGCCTTGCAGTCAAAGTCTTTGGCTGAAGGACCTTGTCGTTTAGTGATTCTCCAGTTATAGACCCTCTCCTCCCCAGGAGGAACCGGGTCCCCAGGGTTCTGTACATCTCGTAGCCCCGCTCCAGAACCCTGTCCAGGGCCAAAACCCCCTGTGGTCTTATCATACACACCATGAAGTTGCAGTGAGTAAGGCCTGGTGGCAAGGTTCTTGAAAACCACCTGATAGAACAAACAGAGATCAGAAACCATCAGCAGTAGGTTTAACATAGTTCATAACATAGCAGGGTTCAAGTCCTTGCTTGAGTAAGCTAAGAACACCAAGCTACACTAATTAAAGTCATAGAGAAAGACAAATAAAACTGCATTAATATCTAAATCTGGTTACTCTTGATAACATTATCTGCTAAGTGCCATAAATGTTAAATCTCTCTTAATGTGTTTTAATATTGTATTTAATACCCGATGTTAACCAGGCATGCTCTAATGTAATATTGTTTTAACTTATATTTGATTGAAGATAACTACGTACATTCTTGGCAGTGAAAATAAAATCATCCTGTACATTCTTTAACCAACAGTACTAACTCTAGTCATAGATAATGTAATTCAAGAAGATTTAAGCAGACTTACGGTGAGGACATCGTTAACCTCAGCCTTAATGAGAGGACCCATAATCCCTAGATGTTTATCCAGTTCACCACGTTTTACTGGATTCTGAAATTCTTTGTCATGGTACGCTCTGTACACTACTTTCCTGTAGGACGACAAAAACTTCCTTTTTCCTCGCCTCATCTCCCTGCAAAACACAAAAAAGGAAACCCTTCAATATGAATTTGTACTATATTTTCTTTCATTTTGTGGTATATTAACTAGGGGTGGACCGTACATCTAGAACATAGAATGACTGCTTCTAACAGTTACAGGGGAGTCTGTGATCATCAGCAAAGTGTATGTATGATAACTGCTTTAAAAGAGAAGTCATTGTTATTAGCAAGATCTAATTATAAATTAAATAAATTATTTAATATTTCACAATTTCTCTATGAAGTGCAGCTGAAATGACATGAACAATGAAATTGGTTTAAGGTCCTGAAATAAACTCGTTTTCTGCTCCATAGTTTGGGTCCCAATAGGGAAGCCATGTTTACAAGTGGTTTAGTACAGAATCTCTGACACATCCAGGTCACTAGGTTTTATTATTGGAAGCAGAATCATCATAGAAATGAATACAGACTGGATATCAGTTGAATTTTACATCATTATTTATTCCAACATGTTGCCTGTCTTCTCCCATTTGAAATGCTTTCAATGTTTTTTTTTGTTTTGTTTTTTTGCCACATTGCCCACCCTTCATATCAACTTGCTTTCACAAGAAATGTCACATTGACATTTATGCTGTTTCTACAGACAGTGACATATGTACTACACCTGAGACTGATGAGATGTGGAGGTGTGTCAATCCCATAATTCCAAAATATTTCCTCTGCTGCGATATAGTAGCTACGAAATCTTGATTCCGGGGACCTGATGTCCAATTCACCATAGGTGTTGAAGCTTGCCACAGAGTCATTCCCTTCACTTTCATAATCATCATATTCAACTTGCAAGGTCTTCCCTGGGTGTGTCTGGTTCCCTGAGGAGCTTGATAGAGAATCCTGGGCCTTCGAAGAGGGAATGGGTTGTCGATGTTTTGGAGGATATTTGTGAGGATCCAGGCTTTCTGCCATCTTGTCAATCTGTAGAACTTCATCTTTCAGGATGTCATTATCACTCAAAGCCTCTTTGGGTATTGCTATGTCACCTGCCTCTTTACTAACACCCCAGGTCTCCCGTCGACTCCTTTCAGTCAAATTGGACTTAGGTTCTAACACAGCTTCTGGGTCTTCTTGTAAGTCATCCAGTGGTTTACTAAAGTCTGAGGTCATGTTCCACCCTGATCTCTGAAGGAATTGCTTGAACAGATCAAGCGAGGTATTCTTCCTCAGGCCGGAGACCATTTCACCTTCGTCCTTGGATTTCTCTGTTGGAATAATGTTTGTTTCCGTCGATATCAGATTTAGATCTTCTTCATCATCCACTTCCAGATCTGTTTGGTGGGAACCAGAGAAAAGCTGATCGTCCTGTGTTTCGGGAACAGTCTCTCCTGACGCAGATCTCCTCTGATGTTTTGAGGAGCTTCTCCCCTTCTCCATGTCCAGTTGATCCAGAATGTCCTGCGGAATTCCGCCCTGTGAGAGAATGTCCAGATCCTCAGCTTCCTCCACAGGGACGAGTTTTATCTCACAAACCAGCGTGTTCTTTCTCCCTTCACTTCCCAGAGTTTCCTTGCTGGAGTTCCCATGGCCAGCTAGGAGGTCTGTTTGTGTTTTGTTCCTGGGTGGCCTCTTACACACCCGGATGGCCATCGTTCGATTCCTATCCCTGAAGCCTCTTGGGACCGGGAAGTTCTGTTCAATGTAATCCTCAAAGTCATATTCCTCATCCTCATTGTCTGCCAGGGGGAGGACTCTCTCGCAGTTAATCACAGAGTAGCGCACACTCATGCCTCGCTGTTTTAACACAGGGTCAAATGCTCCAATCTCCCATTCTCCTGAGGAAATAATTGTGAAATGATTATAATTTAGGGACGACCAATGATGATTAAGATTCAGTATTCCACCTGCTTGAGAAACAGCTGGAAATGCCATAACATCTTTGAATAGTTAATTATTTTTCTGTAAAAATCTAATCTGACTATCCAGATTATGTTGACACGTGTAGCACGTATGTTGACTTTCCTGTTTCATGACCCCAGAATTACAGTCATATTTTACAACATTTGCACTGAGTCATTTGCAATAATCAATTGAAGTAAAAAGTCAGTACTGAAACTATATGACCCTTACCCTCAGTCTCCATCTCAATGGTGACGGTGTCTCCAGTCATGGGAAAAAGTGTGAGGACAGTGCCATATGTTTTGTCTTTCTCAAATGGGTTCCCCATGAAGTACACAGACAAGAAGTCATTTTCTATACCCACACTGGCCACATGCCAAAGAGTAACGTCTCCAGCGCATATCTTAAACTGCAGACTGTTGTTCATGAAACCGTTCACACCTGCAGGGAGGATGTTTAGTTACATACTGACCAGGTTTCAATAGCGATTGTGCATGCAACAAGTCAGGCTAAATTCACTTGATTGAAAAGTAATTAATACCATTAAGGCTTAAGCATAAGATTTTTTGAAGTTAAACAAAACAGTGTCTGTGTGAGAGACAGATAGATACTTACTGTACTTGATGTTGGAACTGTAAAAACGAGGATCATAGCGGTCAACCTTGGAGGGATCTTCGCTGTAGTTCTGAATGTTCTCCTCAAGGTACCAACTTTTGTTTTCATCAAACACAGAGAAAATAAGGTGGCGCTCTCTGTCTGAAGTCACCTTAAAGTTAAGAAAGTTCATAAAATCAACTATCTATTCATCTATTCATCTACATTTTTAAACCTCCATCCATTTACGAATTCTTCAAATCCGTACACCACTTCTTTTACAAGTCAGGATATTATAAGTGACATTTAGGTCAATTTCTCTTGCTGAGTGGGTAACCCTCCCTATCCTCCATCATTCAACACAATGCTGATCAGTTAAGTTAATGTACTTCTCCAAGTATGTTGAGTGGCCAATGCTGTGCCTTCAGTCTCTATTTGATATTTGATAACATGATATGGATACTGTGAGACTTAGCTTATGAGTGGAGGTGGCTATGATGAAACTAGAAATAAAATTGGGAAAATATTTTAATGTTGCCTCACCACTTTCCCTCGCTTATCCAAACTCTGTGATTTGCAGATGATGAGGGGTCCAACCAGCCCAGATGCCACATCCCTGTCTGGGTCCACTGTGCTTTGGTACAGACGGGTCAGACAGCGAGGGTCAGCGTCAGCAGGAGCATCATCTGGGGTCAACTTCCACAGGTACATCATAATCTCCCCAGGAGGTACAGCTAGAGAGCGAAGGTCCACTTGCTTCTCTTCATGCCACAGAGAGCCAAAATAGGAAGAGTTATTCCCATAAATCAGAATACATCACATCATGAAGCTCTTCTTTAAAGTATATCCCAGCATTAAATGTTTATATGAACAAATTTAGTAAGGAATGGTAAGGAACTCTTACTAAAAAAGTGAAACTGGGCATGTATTAAATGATATAACTGAGATTGGCAGTTAATGTTCTCTTCCAAGTGATTTGAGTTGTCTACTGCAATAATGGTGCTTTGAAAAGATGCTGACGTGCGTTGTGTTTCTTGGAAGGAGCTTGTTCTAACCCTCACCCTTCATCATCATTGAATAGTCTCATAATCAGTACCTGCACAATACGTTATAACATAAATTAATTGTGAGGTTGGAGGTTTTCAATTCTTTTTCAGAGTGCAGGAACACCCATTAAACTTATCATCCATGGTAACTGAGTACTGGTGCAGTATTCAGAGGTTTTCTTTGACTTTGGAACACATGCAATCATTTATTATTTGTCCATTAAAATAGTTATTCAAAATTTTAACTCTTGAACTCTAATCAATTTACAAATCCTCATTTTTGTTAATACAAGTTAAGTTTCTTAACATATGAAATAAATGTGAATGGATGAGTTGCTATTTCAAGAACAGAAGACACCACCAGACTGTGGTGTGTTATAAACCTTGGAGGTTCATGAGTTCATGGTTCGGTTTAAGGTTTATGAGTATTGAGGGAATTAGAATTTCCCATGTTCTGGACTAAAAGACTATAAAGGTCTAGAATGGTGATGACAGAGAAACCTCACTGGAAAAAGAACATCAATAACAGGAAAGCAGCAACGCCTTCATTTCCCAAGGAAAACTAGGTCCTTAAAAACTTGTAAAACTTTGGGGCAGTGAAATAATTAAGATGAACATTTGAGGTTTATCATCACAGAAGACATTATGGTGAAATTATATGATGCCATTACGTATATATGTACCATTACCTGGACTTGACTAAACTAAATTTTTTAAACAATTTAACAATCATGCATCTTAACTAACAGATCAGTTATAAAACGATTTAATATCCCTTTTTCTCGATGATTTGTCTGCCAGACAATCCCTTGGCTGAAAAAGCCAGCTGACCTTTCTAGAGAGGACCAACCAAAATGGTCCAAAGTCTGAGAAAGTGTCTGTATACAACAGTAATCAGCCACTAGGTAAAAACCATGGATGGGTGACGTTAATAATATCAATTATATCCTTATAGTGTCAAAACAAATAGGCACTTACCTTGACTTCTCTTCTTCAGTGGATGAACACTGGCGAGTCCATTCGGATAAATGTTGTACGGTCGGCTAGCCTTGTTTTTGAAAATTATCTGAAAAACCATGATCAATGTAAATGAATAACGCTTCTATAAATTTTGGTAAATAAATATATAAATTTATCTATAAATCTCTACATTTTAGTCAAATAAATCTTTACCATTAAAAGCTTTTGAAACAAATTCACTGTGATCATGAAGTATGCAGTATATACACTGTATAAACTTCACCTGGAATTGGTCCTCAACCTCTCCGGTAAGCTCTGGACCAATCAGAGTGCTGCCTTTGCTCTTCCTCACAGTGAAGGTTTTGTCTGTGTACTCCACGTACACCACCTTCTTATAAACTTTACCCCAGCGTTTTGCTGAACGGTCTGACCCCAGGGACCTGGAATAGAACCAAACAGAGATCTTGAGTGTACAAATACATACAAACACATACACATACACTAAAACATGATAGTTAACGATCTCCTCTATGCATGTTGAGCTGTCCAATCATGCTTCAAATTAAAGCTGTGAATTCCATGTGAGAAATGTAGCATATGTTAGCCAACAACATAAACAAAATATCACTTTATACGAACTTTTATGTAGTATTTAATGTTTACTTCAGTTTAAAAATGAATGCAGATATCTAGAAGTATCTAAAAAGAAAACAACAATAAATATAACAAATATTAAACAAATAGGAATGACAGTCAAAACAAAAAAATATAAACTGAAAAGGTGTGGACTGAATGCATTAGAGTATTGTGTCTACACGTTTTACTATCAATTAACAATCCTTTTACTTCTGTTTTTATAAAAAATATAAAAAATTATCATGAGGATTTGACTGTAGTTAGCCATGAGAGCATTAATAACATTAGTAATAATAATTAGTAATAGTAAATAGTAAATAGTAATAATATTAGTTCTGAATCTAAGTGAATCCAGCTCATCCAAAAACTTTTAATGCTACACAATCACTAAAGAAACTCAGGCCGACATTTTGAATTCAGCGTAATGACCTTAGACCAGCGTAGTGACGACTGCTCGAGAGCATGTCAGGTCAAATTTATTTATAACCACTTCTTACGACCTGATGGTATCAGAAAGCAGCTTCATAGAAATGTAAACAAATTGTAAACGAATGCATTAATTATAAATTGCTCAAAATGTAATATTAATCAATTATCAATTTCTATAGTGACTACATATGTACGTATGTATATATTATTTAAATATCTGTCTAATACCTGTCACTCTGAGGGTTGTAGTCCCAGGTGACCTCTTCGGCGCTGATGTAATGGACCCAGACTTTGGGTCCTCCCCTCCCAGTGGACCTCAGGACAGATGATGGCCCACCCGGTTGAAACACAATGGTGGAAAACAGGTCGTCTGCTGAGTAATCTTTATCCCCCCCCTCCTCCTCTTCCTCCTCCTCCTCTTCCTCAGTGTGCTTGACATTTCTTTTGTCTGGCAGTTCCACAGGTTCTGGACAATCCTCCACAGTAAAATATGCACTCATGCCAGCTGACCACACAAACACACACACACACACACACCAAGAAAACACATGTATAATGTGCACTACATGGTCAAATATTTGTGGAAACGTTTCAACATTTTGTCTTTAGTCTTTGGGTGTTACCTTGCTGGTGTGAGTGAATCCTGCAGGAGATGAGAAACTTCCCCTCAATGGAGGGCTTCATCAGAGCCGTGGTGTAGGTCATGGGTGTTATGTCTACTGTAACCCGCCTGTGGTCCATGACTTTAAGGGTGTGGTCCTGGAATTGGATGGTGTGAATGTCTGGAGTGGAGCCCAGACCAATCAGGTGCCATGGAATAATTGGGGTTTTAAGACACAGTTTCAGACCTGTAAAGAATGAAGGTAATTAATTTTTTTTCTTACATTACTCAACATTTATTAATACATTAATAATACATTTATTAATGAAATATATGTAGCTGTGACGCAGCAACAGGTTGAGGGGTTTAAACCCACATCTGGTATTTCTGAGATACATAGCCTTCATGATCCAACATCAGTATCTGGCCTCACTAATGTTTATGTGGCTGAATGTTATCAAATCCTCACAGCAATGTTCAAATATTTAATGTAAACACTTTCCAGAGATTAAGAGGGGGTAATCACCCTATTAAAACACCTACAAGGTTGGTCGAGCATAGATGATAATGGTAAGAAAAATACTGGTCAAAAATGATGTGTAAAACATTGTGTTTCTATACATTTGTGTTGATAAAGATGTTGTAACAAACTAGTCCAGACCTGTTAATGTTGAGTTAATGTATCCGTTGATGGTGTGGAATTGTCGACTGGGTGTTTTTCTGGGTTTATCCCCTCTGCTTATTTCTCTGTACCAACTTTTATTCTCATCAAACACAGCAAAGAGCAGCACAAACTCTGGAGTCTTCCTCTCTCTTTCCCCCGTCACAGCACCTGGACACAGGGTAAAAGTCAGATTGGCCAGATTCTAATAGTGATTCAGTGATGGGTTTGGATCCTGTGCTGAATTATAGACCACAGGGCATGAGCCCATCTCAGGGAATCATAAACCAACACACTCACACCTGTGATGGTTTCACACACTCACCTAATCACTCACACACACCTGTGGACAGTTTTAATACTTTTGTCCTTTTTCAAATTTTTGGGCATCATTTGAAATTACTAAACCTTCTTTAACCTGTATCACATTTTTATTATAAACAGATCAATATAAATGATCAAAACTACTTCTAAATTATAAAGAAATGTTCCATTAATTTCCATTAAGAGTTAAGAAGATATCCCCTTCTCCTGAAAGGTAATATCGAGATCCCAAGTTTTGTTGCAATAGCAATGAAATCTAACATTAGAATTGATCCTCAGACCTGACTTGCAGATGAGTAAAGCACCGATGAGTCCAGAATTGAAGTCCCGTACAATGTCCACCTGAGAGGAGTAGGAGTACGTCAGGCACTCGGGGTCAGTTACTGTTGGGCCACTGTTGGGGTGAATGTCCCACACATATTTGTAGTAGCCACCAGGAAGGACCGCGTCATCCTCTCTCTCTTGGACAGAGCTGGAGTCGTCATATCCAGCACCTGGACACATCAGAACAGGACAATCAAGAAGCTGTCAGTCATGTTCGGTCATTATACTGACATCTAATGACCTGGACGTACCAAAGAATCTACTACATCTGTTTAAGACATGGCCACCCCCATGTGGGGGATCCATTCTATTGAACAACAGGAGAGCTTTGTGACAATGCTAAATTTAAACAACACAAATATTGCTTCAACAGTTTCTACAGTTACACTAACTGTATTTAAATTCTCCATATTTGTTAGCAATATGTGTATTTGACAATATGTGAATTTTTGGCTGGAAACAAAACCCAAATTCTGTATGGTATCTCCTATTGGTTAAGACTTCAACTGAGTACATTACACATCAGGTTACTACCAACATTAGGAAGAGCAGAGAGTGGAATTGGTCTTCAGATCAGCAGTTAGCCAATAAAAATGTACTATTTCTCAAACACAGAGCTGGATTCCAGTCTACACAATCTCACAGTAACACTTCCTTCTCTAGCAATGGCAGAAAATCTGTATTTAATTTTCATTTCTTAATGTAATGCATGGGTTTACGTTATTGTTGCTAATCCTATCCAATATCAAATTAAGTCTCTCTAAATATTAACATTTCCTATCATATGTGCAAAGTTTCTTATTAATCTTAAATTATTAACCTTTGCTCATGCTCTTAAATTGGGAAAATGACAACAAAACCAAAATCAAAAAACACAATCCTTCTATAGGAACAGATAACAGCAGAGATCGCACCCAACTTTGAGCAGATATGAGTTTCTAAAGAATCACAGTTTTTAATCAATATATGGGCTTCTTAAGGGAAAGAAAATAAGATAAACATCAGCATTGCAAAATTACATTTGATACAATCCATATCAACAAGGTCATGGTAAACTTTGTGTGACACAGACAGGACCGTGTCTGGAGGTACACTGCATATTCTCCAGTGTTAAATCAACGCTATTAGTGATAAATTAACACTGTTAATGTAATAATTTAATACTCTCAGTGTTTAGTTAACATTAATAGCATTGATTTAACACTGGAGAATTTGCTGTGTATGCATTCTTTTGTTCACTGCGTCAACAAATGGGTTGACACCACTTAAAATGACTGAATTCAGGTACTTACTTTAAGTTGCACCTATTTTGGGCACAGCACAGACGGCTTATATAAAAACACAGTGATATTTAAATGATATGTATAAAGCTACAGTCTGTAACTGCAGAACTACAAAGTGGTCCTGCGTGGTCAGTGCTGCTGATAAAAGGACATTCAGTGTCAAAACAGGAGGTTGATGTTATGGCTGATAGGTGTATGTACCTGATCTCATTAAAGTTTATGATTGAATGCCATTAATACCCACACAGAAATGTCCCAACATGTTGTCTTAAAACTTTCTATAAGCCTATTAACCAGCAGCAAATGGGAACACACTTTGTATAAATACAAATAAGTGACTGATACAGATGCTGCTGATGGTTATTAAGGGATTGAAATGTGGATGTGATTTTGATGTGTTTCAAAAAAAATTGTGTTGAGGAATAAAAGCCTGTAAACTTCACCTTCTGATTGTTTCCAGTATGGGACACCAATGGGTGAGATGCTGTAGTTCTGTGAGGCCTTGTTCTTGAAATGGATGACCACTCTGTCATTCACCACTGCTCTGATTGTTGGACCCTGAATTCCTGCAATACAATGTAAGAAATCCAGTCAGTGTTATTGATATGAGGCTTCACCACAGTGTTGTCTTCTTGTAAGATGCCTACTATCTATTTGCTGTGCTGTATGTTTATTGTAAGTATAGAAACATTGGTCTTTGGCTTGACTGTATCTAACTGGAGGACTGTTACACATAATTCTGCTTGCCTTATTACTTGGTAATAGCTGAGTAACTTTTCTAGCTGAGAGTAATCAGTAACAGAAGCTAGGAAAATATTAAATGAACTGCATTGTCATAAGGAATCAAATCTACTGCACTGACCAGCCCATGGAGGTTTGGATTTCTGAGTGGTGAATGAAGAGTCTGTGTATTCTGTGTACACCGCTTTCTTAAATTTCTGGATACCGGATGCAAATCTCCTAAAATAAGAGATAAAAATATAGGTCAGTAAACATCCCACATAATTGGTGAATATAGCTGCTTTAATTTATTAAAGCAGTGAACAATTTTCAAATGACATTTTAATATTTCAAGAAATATTACACAAGCAGGTTGGTAGGTGTTTCTAATAAACTGACCGCTCTGTTGTATGAGGGTTATTATTACCTTTGATTTGCGCCCGGGTCCGTGGTGTCCAGGTTGAGATAGTCCCATGTTGTTTCCACAGCAGCGATGAAAAATTCCTGTGTTATCGCCACCACACTGGGGTCACGCAAATATACGGTGAGGAATAGGATGAGCTGAAGAGCCTTCATCTCTAGAGCATCTATACACACACACGCACCTTCTATACACACACTCACACACTCTTTCCTCTGTGGTGCTCCTGTTCTAATGCAGTGAAGCTGATGAACTAATGAACTCAGAGGAGGTGAAGGCTTTTAAAGCTTAAGAGACAGAAATGGGAGGGGGTGGTGGGTTCAGTACGGGGGGAGGAGAAAGAGGGAGAAAAAAAAGTCAAAGAGAAACAGAAAGGCAAGTGACTGTGACAGAGACAAAGTTTAAAAAATGAGAAAAGGTGAGAAGGAGGAAAAACGAGGAGCGTGACGCAAAGGAAGTAGCAGGAATGGTGTAAAGAGTTGATGTTTGATTATATATGCTGGGATATGATTGTAACTGATGTCAGTGAGTGAGAGAAAGAAGGAAATGGAGAGGGCGAGAGAGAATATCAGAAAATAAATAAGACAAAAAGAAGACTTGCTAAGCTTTATTTTTTTTTATTTGACCAACATGTGATATAAAGCCCCAGGCGTTTCTGTTAGTACACTATCCAAGAATATTATTTTATGCCAGGTTAATTAACTTATATCACATCATTATTTATGATGTTGCTTTTCACATTAATATATTTATTTTGGTTTTTAAGCTTAATTTAAAAAGAAAAAATTTTTTGCTTCTGTCCAGATAAACATGTATCTCCATTTCTGTGTATTTTTAGTTTACTACATCATTTGAACACAGCAGCTGTCCTTGAGAGACATTCTAGATGAGGGGATCAATAGATGCTCCAAAATTACTTGGAATAAAACCTCTTTACAATGACTTCCATTAAGAGTTAAGAACGTTTTTCCTTCTCCTGTAACGTTATTATTTTGGAGATACATGTCTTCTCTGAACCACGAGTTGTAAACTGGCTGGTTTTGGATAAAACATCAAATATTAAAGTACACAAGGTCAGGTTATGCTCTGAGACATTTATTTCTTAGAAATATAATATTTAGAAATGACTTCCATGATAACAATGCCCTAGTGCCTTAAATCTGAACTAAATGTAAATCTACACGTGCACAGTATGAATACATCTATGAATACTCATGTTTCTTTATATCCACCCACCCATCAGCCGCTCCCTTACAACTCAAAACCCTTCCCCTGCTTTCAAGGATTTGGTTTGACAGGATTGGCTCCTTAGGTTTGTGATGTATGAAACGCTGGCTGAATGTATTCGCCTGTTTGACACTGCAGTTCCAAAGTTGAAATTCTCAACAGGTTATGGCACCCATTATACATGTAATACATTTTCTGTCGTGTAAGAAACACCACACGAGCATGTAAACAAGGTACAAACCCTTGATTTTTATTAAAAGTGTTCTTTAAGGTACATCTTTACGAGAGTAAGAAATACACAGGGTTGTATCTGCTGCCACCTGCTGTTTCATTAGAGCACACGGTGAAACTTTACAGATAACTGAGAAGTTGCTTGTGGTATACAGTAAACTTGAATTTAAATCTCATTTTGACTGATGTTTATCACTGGAGGAAAAGACACATTTTGATGGGGCACAGAGATAAGAGTGATACTATTATTCTGCAGTGTACTTCTATCAAAATTATCATTTACTTCTGTCTTATTTAAATTGTTATTGTCTTTGTTTGTTTCAAAACCCTGTTACCCTAACCGTAAAACCGTCTTTACTTTAAAAATGTACGTTGGCCGACCCCACTGCCACAATTTCAGTTTTCCCAAACCACCATGTGATACCATCATTTCCACATACACACACAATTAGACAGAAATACATTTACTTAACTTACTTACTTCTAAATTAGTCATATGTTATTTTTAATCGGTTATTAATAATAATTGATCAATCTTTTAATCAACCCAACGGAGGGGGGACTTTTATTTTGATAGCTACAGTTCTCCTGTTGTGAGTCGCGGTGCTGTTGTTTGTAGCGGGGCTCCGCTGTAGTTCGCTAACGCCGGTTCTGGTGCTGGGTAATTCTCGGTATCCATGTCGGCGCAGGGAGACTGTGATTTTCTGGTGAAACGGGCCCGTGAGCTCGTAACTGAAGACCCCTGCGCCGCTAAAGCGTGGCTCATTACCGCGAGGACCCTCTACCCCTCCGACCTCAGCATTCAGGTGAACAGCGGCGGGCCGGGCCGCGTCTAAATCCACACCTAGTGGCCTATGAACACTTGTAGTGCGATATATTCATCAGCATTTATGTTCAGCCTCAGGGTGCAATGCACTTATTTTAGCGATGAATGAATTATTGTCAGAAGCTACAGTGTCTCCCGTTAACCTAGCGCGTGTGGCTCGGGCAGCTATATGACATGCAGCCGTTTTTATAGACTAAAACTTTTGTTCTGATGCTGCGAGGTGTTCACTTCAGACGTTCAGTTCCACACAGTGTCTGTGGTATTCGTAGAAAGGCATGGTCGGTAGAGTTGGGCGCTCTGGAGCAGCCACAGTGATGAGCAGCTTACTATACTCAATGCTAAGAGTCGGCTAAAGTGGAATAAAGCCCCTTGGAAATGCCCTGCAGAGTAGGGATCACTTTTGGGATGAGGTGAAAGGGCATTTGTGATCCAGAACTAATGATTCATTGTCTAGATGTCACCTTGCTAATGTTTCTGTGGAAGAATGCAAAACCTGACAGCAATGTTCTGACATATAGTGCAAAGCCTTTCCAGATTAGAGACTAGAGGCAAATGAATTAAAATCAGGAATAATATGTAAATGCCTTTATGCTTGATATAGCTATCCTAAGTCCTGCTTTTTCTCTCCCCTAGTATGAGATGTACATCATCGAGCGCAATGCTGAGAGGACGGCTTCAGCTGGACGACTGCTCTATGACATGTAAGGCTCCATGTTTCTGCTCTCACCTTATATTTACTTTTGTATCATATTCAGAACGTTATGCATGAACTGTGTACAAGCGCCACAGTGGTGCTGCAGGTAGTGTTGCAGTCACACAGCTCCAGGGACCTGTAGGTTGTGGGTTCGATTCCCACTCTGGGTGACTGTGTGAGGTGTTCTCCCTGTGTCCGCGTGGGTTTCCTCCGGGTGCTCTGGTTTCCACCCACAGTCCAAATACACACGATGGTAGGTGAAGTGGCGACTCAAAAGTCTCCGTAGGTGTGGGACTGGCGCCTCCCACCCACCGCAACCCTGAACTGGATAATCGGTTACAGATAATGAATGAATGAATGAATTCCTGTGTACAAAACCCCTCAGCACGCACACTGCTACTGATTTATTTTCTAATTTTAACATGGGCTTAATCTTAAATGTGTCACTGTCACACAGCTCTGGGGTCCTCAGGTATGTCTGTGAGGAGTTTGGAGTGTTCTGTGTGTCTACATGGGTTCCCAGTGGGTACTCGAGTGTCCTTCCACAGTCCAAAAACACACATTTGACAGGTCGACTGGCTTTGTAAATCTGTCCACGGGTCTGAGGGTGTACATGATTGGATTAGTGAGGGATGCTCTACCTCTTACAGCTGCACATCAATTTAAGGGCACCATAAAGGGTTAATACCTTTTACATTTGGATGTGTAAGTGTCCAGAAACATTTAAATGAATAGTGTGTTTAGACCAGTGTTTTCAGATATTGTAATTTATTGCACCAGTTGTGCTCTGCTTGGCAGTACTCGAAGGTTTCTTGTGAATTAATTTGGACTTATATGACATTAGTCAATTTAATATTTCTTGTTTTGTCTTTGTGTCCTATAGATTTATCAATTTTCCTGATCAGCCGGTGGTATGGCGGGAGATTACGGTAATAACAGCAGCCTTACGCAGCGACAGCCAGGACAAGCACGCTCAGTTCCTTAAAGGTAGGGAACACACTACAGAAATCACACTTCACTAAATATTATAGTAGATTTTATTGTAATATTTGACGTTATTTGACATTAAATAGTTTATTTTAGAGAAATGAAGCAAATCAGATTGCATTAGCAGATTGCATTTTGCAGTGTTAGCACTGCAAAAACCTGGCAATGTGACTATTATCTAAAAATAATCAGTGAGCCTACAAATCATCTAGGTGTTTGTATGTAATGTTAATAACAATAAAATATCGCTGGTCTAAATCTCAAAATAACAGCAAGATGGAATAGTTCAGAGTGGATCACGATTCACCACAGTTTTTTTTATGCCATTCAGTTTTATTTCTCATTTAAAATGCAGTATTTTAATCATCTTTTAGCATCAAACCCTTTTTCTTTTCAGTGCTTCTCTTATCTTCTAGTCGTGTGTGTGTGTTTATATAGGTGTGTTTGAGACTCTTCCAGGCCCAGTGCAATGTCAGATGCTGCTGAAAGCAACTGAGCAGTGTTTCAACACTCTGGAGAAAGCTGAGATGCTTCTTTTGTTGCTGAAGAGGTTCCCAGAGTCTGTTGTACAACATGGGGTGAATGATTCTTCATCATACACACACACACACACACAAACACTCCTGAACAAGTCCTCACAGTAGTGCTCTAACATCTAGTACAAAGCAGGTGTCCACAAACTAACCTCTGACACCTTGTCCATCTAGGTCAGTTTAGGAGAATCGCTGTTGGAGGCGGAAAATGTGGAGGACTTGGACACTCCGGTCAACTGTTTCAGGAAATTGTTTGGTGAGCCTTTCCATGAACATGATTAAAATAATAAATTCATCATGAATTTCTTCAATCATGAAGAATCAGATTGATTTGTAGTCCCTGAATAAACCTGTTTATGCTCCATGTACTGGGTCCTCCACATGTGGGCAGTTATGTTTTAAACATTTAATGTACAGGATTTCTGATTTGTCCGTTACTCCTTTAGTGTTTTCTTTGTATTTCTCTTATTATCCCTCCTTCTCTTCCTCAGTCTGTGATGTCCTGCCTTTGATTATCAATAACATGGAGATGCGTCTTCCAGCCAGTCTGTTGCATAAATACTTGCACAAAGCAGCTGAGTTTTACATCGGATACATAACACGAGGTCCTGGTGCAGATGCACAGTTACAGGGTGAGGAACAGTTTGGTTTTCACTTGTAGACACCTGATATCCAGTGATTATATAACCACTAATAAATAAAGTAGTAAAGGTTGGTTTTTGTGTAGAGTTACAGATGAAAAGTTATTCAGGGTTGTGCCATGCTTTGCATTTGAAGTAAAGCTGTGTATTTTCTTTGCCACGTGAGCATTGTAAAAACTTTGTACGACCTCAAATTAGGTAAAAAATGGGACATTTTATTCATTCATTATCTGTAACCCTTATCCAGTTCAGGGTCACGGTGGGTCCAGAGCCTACCTGGAATCATTGGGCGCAAGGCATACACAGGGCAACACAGACACACACACATTCACTCACACACTCACACCTACGGACACTTTTGAGTCGCCAATCCACCTACCAATGTGTGTTTTTGGACTGTGGGAGGAAACCAGAGCACCTGGAGGAAACCCACGCAGACACAGGGAGAACACACCACACTCCTCACAGTCACCCAGAGGAAACTCACGCAGACACGAGGAGAACACACCACACTCCTCACAGACAATCACCTGGAGCAGGAATCTAACCCACAACCTCTCTGGAGTTGTGTGACTGCGACACTACCACCGTGCCGCCCACTAAAGAAAATACGATTTCTAAATTTTTCTGTGACTTGTGTTTATTCATAGTATATAATCTCTGACACTTCTGGGTCACTTCTGGGTGAAAGTATAACAGCTGATTCTGAACGTGAAGAAGATTAATATGTTCATGACAAATGAATGAAGGAATTAGTAGAATGAAAATAATTTACTGTTAATCCTTTAATATGTTATCAGATGTACGAAAGCCAGTTTAATTGCTTACATAAGTTGATACAACCACATATAATCTGTCCATTCACTCTTATTCTCACTCTCAGGATCTCAGGAGGTGGCCGGGCTGAAATCCCCGGGAATGGGACGGGGCCAGCGTTATGTGATTGACGGCCTGTCAGAGAAGTCGTCAGTGGTGACTGAGCCGTGGGAGAGGCTGCTGGAGATTGTGGGTGTGGTCGGGGCGCGATGTGAGTGGCAGGGAGAGAAAGGGAGCAGGTAAATGTATTGTTATAGATTTGTTCTAACTATTTTGTTACGATTCAGATTCTGTATCCAAAACTAGATCCACCCGTTAGTTTGGACTCCCCTGAACACCCACAGTGCCACGACCCTGGCAGGTTTAAGGCAAGCTCATGCTTCCTGTGGCTTCATGTGCTGCCAACTATCACTTCTTTACTAACTGCCAAAAACACTGCAGCATTGGACCTGTATTAGCATGTGTATGTAATGTTGTTTGTGTATTGTGTGTGTTTATTAGAACCTACACAGAACTGTTACAGCGTGTGAAGGAGTTGTGTCGATATTTACCCGGACTGGAGGGAGAGACCCTGTCCCGCTGCTGTGGTCAGATCGTCATCTGCTCCACCCTGGTGCTGTTCCGCAGCGCCCACTTCTATGTCACCACTGTCCAGCCATCACTGTTCCAGGGTGAGTCTGTGTTGTGTTCGGTCTGTCCTGGACTGTCCATTCAAGTTCCATGGTCTGGCACTGTTGGCGATCACTCTAGAGGTATAACATACTCAAGCCCAACTGAACCATACCCAGACCACTGGGGGTCAGCACTGAACCGAGCGAACACACTAATAAAATTAACTTTATTTTGGATGTCAAATTGCCTTTTGATCAAACTGTATTATAGTCTGTTCATAAGTGTTTATAGATTATATATACTATTATACTACGGTGTCACTCTCACCCTCTCTTATTTGTTATTTCAAAAATTGACAGCTTGTGTGTGTGTGTGTGTGTCCACCTGCCTGTCTGTGTATATAAGGTCATAACTCTCTAGGTTCCACTCCGTGGGTTTTGTTGGAGGATCTTTCGAGCGTGTTTAACGACATTGAGGTGGAGAGATCTAGTGGAAAACACGCACACAAGAAACGCAAGCTCGCTGACGGACGAGAGAAAACCATGGTGAGGTGCAGCCAGCGCAGATTTCAAATGTCAATGATATTAATCATTGGGTTAATATGTGCATTTAGATTCCTGAGGGAGATGGAGGAGAATGATCTGTGACAGGAATCTAAAGCTAATGGGCCCACACATGCATCTAAATATTTACATGTTTATGAGCTGACATAAGTGCTATAATATCAGACTGATAATTATGATATTAAATGTAATATTACTCCTCTGTGTGCAGGAGAAACCATTTAAACAAATCTAACTTGTTCTCTAGCTCTTATTGAGACCACATATGTAACAAATGTACTATATGCATATTTAAATTCTATAATATTTTGTCTTTAATATCTATTAAATCTAACTAAATATAGACACTTAAAACATATGGGACACTTTTTTTTATCTACATTTTTCTGCTTGGCTTTGAGATTAAGAAAAATGGTCTAGATAAGGGATGTATTTAAATGTGTGTGTATATATTAACGTATTTGTCAAAGCAAACATGTATATTGTGTGTGTGATTCTAGAGTTCTGACGATGAAGACACTCTGGGGAAGGGTCGAGGTCGACATATCCTGGTGAATAAGGCAGACATGCCGGGGTGGACAGAGACACTAGAACATTTCCGAATAGCAAGGGAGAGCTGGGACCTTCTACATTCCCATGATGCTCTAGAGTCAGGTACTGTGTGTCTTTGCTATTCATGTGGTTTTCAGAATTGATAGTACTTTAATGTCAACTTTGACTTTACTCATTTTACAAGATTTGTGACCAAACCACAGCGAGCAAAAGAGTACAGGCTCTAGCTACACACTACACAATATACATACTGTACTAGTAGCATGTAGTATTTGTCCTGGGGGTGTAAAAATGCACTGATTTGAATTACAAGTTTAACTTTATTTATTTAGGGATGTTGGCATTAGTTGTTTTTATTGGTTACAAAAGTAAAAGTTAAAGTCTACACCTTTTTTTATTCAATGAAAAATCTTGTGTTGATTACTACTAGTACTATAAATAGTTCCTCCAGTCATAATAAACATAGCTGTATATTACTCAAAGATTTTTGAATGGTGAAAGTTGAGCCTTCATTTCCTAAAGAATATGATTGAATTATGGTTTTGAACCTAAAAATGGATTGATTTTTAATCTTACAGAGTTCAATAAAGTCTGCATGGCATGGAAGACTGAGAGCTGGCTGTGGTTCAGAATATTCCTCACAGACATGATCATATATCAGGTATTAGCAGTGATTGATTGGTTAGTAATATGTCGTTTGTGATTGATAAATATGCGTTTTTTTTTTTATTATTTATTCCAGTATCATAATGAATTTTAATTTGTTGGTGCTTGTATGTGTTTTAGGGTCCATACAGAAAAGCACTGTCCAGTCTGGTCCAGATGTCCGCTCTGCAGCCCCAGCAGAGCTCTCTCACAGCATCGTCCAACCTGGAGATAAACAGAGCATTAATCCAGCAAGCGTCATGCCATTATGCACTGGGAGAACACAGGGTAACACATTTTTACACACACACACACACACACACACACACACACACACACACACACACACCACTGCATCTTATTAACATGTCAAAAGATGAAAATGTATGGAATTATTTCAAGTAATATATTAATTCTAAAAATACATATATCGTCTAGTCCTCTATCTGTATTAAATCTCTCATATTTATAACACAGTGTAAATGGAAACATCCTAAAGCTAATAAGAGAATTATTCATGTTTTATTATATAACATAACGTCATTAGTTATTCTTGTTATCTTAGTCATGATACGTTTAAAAATCTCTTCTCCGGTTGTTTATTTTGTCCTTGGTGTGTAAAAGTGATTTTATTCTTATTCCTTAGCTGGCATGTGAGAAGGTGTTGGAAGTGGTCAGTGGAATGGTTCCTCAAAATCAAGAGCCTCTAAAGTCAGCCAGTGAGGAGCAGGGGAGAGTCAAGACAAAACCCAGGAAAGGTGGGTCTGTCAGGGCTTAGCTGAAGAGCAGAGACTCTCAATAACTTTTTGCTGCCTACTGTTTTCTTTCTATTGATAAATATGTGGTTAGGGTAGGAGCTATGATTTTAATGCTACGTCCTCATTGATTTTATAGTGTTGTGGTGCCTGGTCTTCCCGGGAATATGATGATGAGACATGGTTGATTACTGTTCAGACAGATAAACTCATTATGTACAGTTAAATTTAGATGGCATAGACATTTTATTTTTAATTTAATGTCTATACCTTTGTATGCTTTATGTAATAAATATAACATAAGAGTAGTGTACTGTAAAGTCTATATATAAGTGGACATAGGCGGATATATTTAAAATAGCATATAATGTGCAACATTAAATTGCTTCGTGAAGCTATAATATTGCATGCAATTCACAGCATCCATCTGGTTACATGAAAGTAAAGCTAACCTGAGTTCTAAAGTGATTTTGATGTTTGTCATGTCAATGCAAAAGCGCTCCATCTCTCCTGTATCTCTAGGCAACGACCTGAGGCTTATTCCATGCACAAGCAAAGACATCCTGCCCTTCTGCCTGCAGCTGATTCTGGCCTGTTTTAAGGTTTCTAAACACTTCAGCACATCCACATCTATTCTCTTTGGATCACGTAGCTCTGAAAACTGATTTTCTTGAGCTTTTCTTTTTTATAGTGTGAAATATAAAAAGTGGGTCCTGGACCCTGCATCTGCATCTTTCACATAAAAAGTCCAACAATTTAGAAACATTACCTGGAACATGTTTATAATTTACAGTAAGATTGTAGTTATAGACACCTACACACATCTGTCCATCCAAAGAACACAGCTACTCCAAATCTAAGAGATGACTACAAACACTGTTTTTCTTCACTCAGATGCGGGCTTTCGCAGAAGGTAGCAGAGATGACTTGGCCCTTGGTCATGTGATAGTCCTTCTGCAGCATGATTGGCCCCAGGGAGAGGCTCTCTTCTTGAAGGCGGTGGATAAAATTTGTAACCATGGAAGTTTTCAGTATGAGAACTTCTTCAACTATGTCACCAGTATCCTTTACTTGTGGGTGGGGTGGACAACAGTGGTTAAGTATAGGTAAACGCTAAGAGGCCGTTAGATATGGGAGTTTTTAAGACGGGTGTTTAAAAAAATGATTAAAGCATATAGATCTGACTCCTAACAAACAACAAACAAAAAAAAAAATCCACATGTGTTTGTGCTCATTCTTCCACTGGGAGAATATGACACAGTGCTCTGGGTCTAAAAGAATGTGGCGCTGTCAATAAGCCATTAGTAAGGAAGGGAAAGGAATCAGAATGAAGAAATGGACTTATCATTCCAGAGCACAGACATCAGCATCACTGTATGTGAAATGTATACAAATGATATAAAATGGGCTTTTCTAGCCTGATTGTGGTTAAAAACTCTTTAACCTCTGACCCAGACATTGATATGTTGGAAGAATTTGCGTACCTCCGGACAACAGAAGGGGGACGGGTCCAACTAGAGCTCTTACCCAATCAGGGGATGTTAATTAAGTAAGTCCCTCCATTTTCATCTACTATAATGAAAAGGTACAGATGTGGGAGAAATTAACAACAAATAATCATTCAGTACCTTTTTTTTTTTTAAACTTATTTTGCATTCTGTTTTGTTTTGGACATGGGAACTCAGCTGTGTTTCTGAAAAAAGAATAATGACTTTGCTATCCTTTCTTTTTCTTTCTTTCCTCGCCCTTCAGTCGTTAGCTGGCTTAGTTATTAGAGATGTGTTGTGTGATTGGCTGATCTAGTTTGTGGAGCTGAAACCTGGAGCTGATTCAAGACGAGTTATAAATTACTTTTATTAAATATATATAAGACGAATTACAATATAAGCCTCTCATTTAGTGGAAACCTTGAGAAGGCCAGAACTGGTTTTATTATTAAAAATTTGGCAATTGTAAAAGGATCCTCTAGGTGGCAATAGAAGGAGAGCTGCAGTAAAAGAGACACTGAATGTGAAAATTATCTATTGCTGTATCTTAATGACGGTATGTGTGGCTATAAACTTGACCTAAATGTAGGCGAAACACTCTGGAGGATAACGTTATTGTAGATGTAGTGGAGCTGAATATCGTATTTGTTTCCCCACCCAAAAAAATCTGTAAATAAATAAATAAATTTCAGACTAAACCAACCGTTAGGATTTCATGATGTCAGGTACCAGGCCATATTTCAGACTGAACAAACACTAGTGATTTACAGCCATTTGTTACCACTTGGTTAACAATAGCTTTTTTATGTGAAAGGGAATGACAGAAATGCTTGTTGCTCTCCTATCCCCAGCTCTAAGGCTAGGCTGCACTGCATCATGCAAAGTTTAAAGGCTAAGCACCAGCTCTATGAAAGTGTCAAACAAATAAATACAGTGGAATTTGAGTTCCTAACTTGTGTTTATTGATAGTCAGAAAACATGTTATTTCCTACTAATTCAAGGAATATGGTTTAAAAGACCGTTGGACAACCCCCCCCCAAACGGTGTTCAGAAACTCTAATAAGCGTCTTGCCTGTGACGTAGATGGTGGACAACAACTGTAGAAGCTGCACTTAATTTAATGCAAAATGACGAAACAATTTCCAACAATATGGGCATGTAAGGACACCAACGAAAGGTGTTCAAGAGCCTCTGTAACATGGAGATAAACAGGGTAAGGACACTTACTTCGCCTGTTTTAGTTGGTGTTAGTTAACGTTAGCTTGTCTTGCTAAACTCGGTGGATCAGATTATACTCGGCTACGTAGCTGCATTACGGAGGTTTATAGTGTCGGATGAATTCGAGTTCGACTTCGATCACATTTACAAGAATAACGGTACCTCTAAATTTGAGTTTAGCTTATTGCTAGGCTATTGTCATGAATAATGTTGGTTATTTAGCTAGCTAGATACTGTCATAACAGTGTTTTACCATGGCGTTGTTCAGCTGTTGTCCACCAGTGATGTCACGGTTGCGTTCAAGAATTTCCGTAGTGAGCTCGGGTTTTTCCGTCAATTTAATAAAATTGTCAGTTTTAAAGCAAATTAAGCTGCTATTTTCATTTTAATTCATACTTATATATGTCAGTAACTAAATTAATGTGAAATATTCATGGAGGTCCATTACGTGGTGCTTAGCCTTTAAAAACAATACTTTATTAGAGTGAAGATCATATGACCGATCAAATTATTTACATCAGTGCTGCGCATCACATTTAACAGAAGGTGTCTGAAAATGCAGAGGTAAATTTTCCATGTTTGGTGTGAAACAAACCAGGATGTATTCCTGCTGTCCATTTTGTGCTAAAGAAATGTGCTCTTTGCTTAAAGATTTAGTCTTTAGTAACTACTGAGGTGAAGTTTTATGCTAATGCTAGCTCAAAATATAACACGACCTATACCATAATCTATTATAAGTCTGGATGCCCCCTTAATAAATGATCATAGGAGGAATATGTTACACTGTTTAGTAACGTTACATTGGTATCTGTGGTGTGGATTCTTTGGTATCTTGGTGCGATCACACTGTTATAAAGTGCGTTCAAGCCGTGCTCTTGGAGCGCTGATGAACTGGTGTTTGCTGTCCATAGGAACCCCAGCCCCGCCCTGGGGGTGGAGTTAAATACCCTGCTGCTTCCAGGGGCTCAGAAGGCTGACAGGTACCCCATCCCATCACCCAAAACCCCTCCCACAACCTCGCCTCTGACGGCTCCTGTTCTCCCATCCCCTTAGTCTGCTCATCTGCTTTGATGTCCCTGTATTTAGAATTTGTTTTCCCCCTTAATTTATGTTCATTCTTCCAGGTCTTTGTTAAAGTTTAGTCTTCATTTCATAAGTGTTTTGGTTTTGGTCCATTGCATCAATTGCACAGTTCTGTTATTTTTAATTTTGCTCATTTCCTGATTGTATGTTTTGTATGAAAAGTGAAGCGAAAGGTCGTGAGTGCCAGATAGGGCTGGCCAGAATAATTTGAATACTCGAGTATTCATCCATTACATTGGCAATATTTTTAATATTTAGAGGCTTAATATTTTAAGCAAAGGTGTCTAAAATTGCACTTTAAATGACTGGGAAAATAAGAAAACTTCTTAGTTAAAACTTATTAAAAATAAATTTTTTGATGTGACCAATAAAAGATTGCGCAAATAGTCTGGCTTTAATCTGTCGTGTTGAACATGGCAAATTACGAAATTAAAAATATTTATGCAGTTAAGGGTGCAATCGGTATTTGAACATTCACTAAGAAATACCAAGTATTCAAAGCCTGCAAGTTGCTGTTCAGACCATCCCTAGTTAAATAATCATTTTCAGTATTTCTCACTTTTTGTGCCAAGGTTTGCAACATCATTGTGTAAATCTTTCTGACCTGTGGATTCTGTCACATGCAGAATTAAATTTTGTGTGTGTGAATCTGTGAGAATGTGGTATTTAAAATGGTTTTGTATGTGGAAGTGTTGCCAAAATGGTTGACCGAAGTTAAAATGGAACAAATTGGTAATGACACAAACACAACACACTCACAAATTTGCTTCCCTTCTTTCAGACACCACACTGTGACCCGTGGCATCACCAAAGGCGTGAAGGAAGATTTTCGTTTGGCAATGGAACGCCAAGTGTCTCGCTGTGGAGAAAACCTGATCAGTGTCCTCCATCGATTCTGCATGAATGAGAAAATCATACTCATCCAGTCCTTACCTTGACCTTTGCAGTATAGCGTCTGCTTTGTGCCCTGCATTTTAAATGTATCTTTTTTTAATGTATAAGGTTTCCCTAATAACAGTGTAGGAACATGTTTATGAATGTGACTACTATAGGGGTTTAAGTACGGATAAAGGCACACAGATTAAGCATTTGCACAGCAATTCCAGACTTAATCTACAATCCCAATTCCACAACTCCTGGGACACTGTAAAATGCTTTATTAAATGCCTTATTAATTTTTAAAGTGGAATTCAAATGTCAACAACAGTCATGATTAGTCATGCCCTTTGTATCTAAGTGAGTTTCACAATATTATATTTTCTAAAGCGATTCCAGTTGATTTCTTACTCTGGAAATATGCAGTGCCAAGACTAAAGCTCATTAAGAACACAGTGCAGAAGCTGCTTGTCAATGAGCAATCTGGAATATGTTACATGGTTTGGTAGTAATCCAAATGCAAAATTTCCCTCTCATTGTCAAATAAGTGAATCTAAATGGTTTAGAGTGTAGGCTGTGGAAACCTACGTAAAACAATCTGTTTATTATTTACGTCTTAAATGTTTCCAGATTGTGGAATGTTGTGAGAAATTAACAGCATTAAAAAAAAATTAAAGCGTGACCAAATTATACTTAGGAACATTCGTGGTTACATATTTCCTGTTGTTGGATGACTCATAAATTGGAATTTGGGGCTTTATCCACTTTCTATGTGTTTGTACATAAACTGTAATAAACTTCTTGTTTCTGTTTGTATCATGTTACTACACTCCAGTGTTTTTAGATGCCTTCCTCCTTCACTACTGTCTATTTCAAACCCTGGTGTCTGACCGCAGATTGTTCATTCTTCTTGTCCTTCACTCTGGGGAGGAGAAGGTAGATCTGCCTGAAGAACTGCACGCAAGTTTGCCCAGAACATTCTCTGTTTGGCCTTGTCCTGTGGCCATTCTAGGAAGGTCCGTCTGGCCATCATTGCCTTCAGGTGATGGTACTTGGAGGGAATGAGATAAGAAGGCAGTGGCTCTAGAAGAATGAGGATGATGTTTTCTAGCCCTCTTGTTAGCCTCTGGTGGCTAGCAAAGTAGAGCTCATAGTGGCACCACTCGCTCTGGACAAAGTGGGAGGACAGTACAAAGACACAGCATCTACTTTGTTCTATACAACGGAGTATGTTGTGTACGATTGTCTTTCCTGGAATGAAGTCCCTCTCATGATGACACACTCTGAGTCCATTTTGGATTGCCTCAGGATCCTCCCCCTCCAGCTTCGGCAAGAGCTGGCTTTTTACCCAGTCTGCGTTCTGTTGGCTGTAGGAGATGAAAGCATGGAAGTACACCCCTTGCAGCTCTTCTGGCCGTTGCTGGTGTATCCGTGCACGATGCTTTGCACGAGTCCATTTCCAGATCATTCCCATGTACCATGGAATATCCAGTTGACGACAAAGTAGTCCCATGGCAATGACTACAGTGATTGAAGGAATTAAAATTGTGGCTGCCAGTAGTCCAGCATTGCAGGTGATCTCAGGAAGACTGAAGTTTTGAAGCCTTGTAGTCCTCCAGTTTTCTGGGTAACTGCAGCGGTATCCTGCTGGCCAGTGCTCCAAAGAGATCATGTGGTCTTTAGTTCTGCCCAGTGTGCCCTTGTCATTGATGAGAGCGGTGAATGTTCGCAAAGGGCAAGTACAGATGTAGGGGTTCCGACTAGTGTCCAGAGCCGTCAGATTTAGACAAGTCTTGAGTGCTCCCAGTGAAGGGACATGGATGGCATTCCCACGTACAACAAGCTTCTGCAGGCTTGGATACCCCAAACAGTCAGGGAGATCAAGCAGACGATTAGATGTAAGATCCAGAACTTTAAGAAAGTCCAGACCAGATATATTTGTAGGAATTGCAGTGATCTGATTGTTCTGGAGGTTAAGGACTTTTAGGGAATTTGGCAAACACTTGAACACAGTCTGGTCGAATCCATTGGAAGATAAATCAATGTGGGTGATTTTAGAAGGCCAGGTACAGTGTCCCTGGTATTCCTCATAAGTCAGTGAATTCTGGCTAAAGTCCACATGTGTAAGGGAGCTCATAAGCTTCACTCTTAATGTCAGAGGCATTAAATGTCTTAGGTTATTGCCCTTCAAGACCAGTATCTCCAGATTGGTCAATGTGTTACATTCCTCATGCAGACCTTTGGAGAAGACGTTTTCAGACAAGGAACAGTCAGACAAATCGAGAACCTGTATACTGCTCACAGTTTTTGGGCAGGTCATATGGACTATTGGCGACTGAGTAAAGGTCAGATTCTTTGCCGACATTCCAATAAAGAAGTCATATAACACTTTCTGAGGAAAAATGAACAAAGTTATTGATGACTGCCTGATAACGAAGGAATCTATGGAGTAGTTTTTCAACACTGGCGTGCCTCCATTCATAGCAGTTATAGTAAGGTTGGACACACTTAAATGGCTTATAGAGGACATGAGGACACTGTTCATAAAGGCTGACATTACATTCCAGGAACTCCGAACTGTAGATAAGTGCAAGTGTGTCACTTGAATGCTTGCTCTACGCAATACCAGTTCTCTGAGAAAGTCTTTAGGGTCATATAACCAACTGATCTCTACATCCTTAAAATATTTTAGGGCATCAACAATCACTGGGTAGTCAATGGCTGTGTTTGACACTACAATAGAAACCTTCTCTGCATTGGGAATTCCGAGGCTTTCCTCTTCGTAGTGCTTCAAATACTGGGCATGGATGTAGAGAGTCTGGATGGTCAGATGGGAGATGCTAGCAAAGTCATTTTTCTGAATTCTTTCAGCACCAAGTCCAAGCCACAGAAGGCTGGTGAGTTTGGAGAACTCGGTGCCAAGTGCCATGTCTGCAAACAGGTTGCACGAAAGGTCCAGGTACCGTAGGCTTTCTGCTTGCAGTAGGTATGGCTGAGTGGACAGGTTTCGGAGTCTGTTGTGGGACAGATCTAGTTTTTCCAGGACAGGGGTGTATAAAAAGGTGTCTTGGTGAATGTCCACTAGCACGTTCCAGGAGAGGTTTAGGAAAACGAGGCTAGGTGTTCTGTTGAAATCGTGTTCTTGCAGAGTTTGAATGTGATTCTCAGAAAGATCCACACCATGAGCAGAAGATGGTAGATCAGATGGAACAGCTGAGAGGTTTTTGGAAGAGTAATTGAGGATGACTTTTTCCATGGCCAACACAGAAGCTTGGAAAGATACCACTAATACACCCATTAGCAAACATGGGTATCTAAGAGTCTCCATTGTTCTTATTAACATCCGTCTGTGAAGGATACACAGACAATTTGGGTAAAATTGTAGGTTTACAGCACAAATGTAATGAATAATTAAAATAAATGTATTACTGTAACCTTTATACAAGTGCATAGAAATGTCTAAAAATGATCCAGTATAAAGTGTTAACAACCCCATGGAGGTTGTTCTGTAAGGCATTTTGAGCTACATTTATTCATGAAAAGTGCTATAAAACCAAAAATTATTATAGAAACTGTAGTATTGCTATATTGTTTTTAGAAAAGTCAGAGAGGTGACTATTTACAAAAATGCCAAGAAGCTTTAAATTAAATTGAATTACAATTAATCACAAAGAATTGAATGATATTTACACATTCATGACTACAATTTAAATGTTAAAAAATAAATAATTTCTTTTTTTATTTTCACAGATATTCTTACCTAAAATGATTGGAAAATACACATCCATTTAAAATTTACTTAATTATACCCACTACTGATGAGCATTACTTGTGGCTGCAAACATTTATGTTCCTTTAGTAATCATTAGTGCAGTTTTCAATACAGAATAAAAACACTGTTATGTATTTCATGGTCAGTTTTACTAGAGAAGTCTATTATAGTTACACTATAAAACTTAAGTTAATAAAAATGAATAATAGCAAGTAAATCTCTTGCTGTGAAATATCTGAATATCCCTACATTAAGACATTTTTACAGATGGTTACATAACTGACATAACATAACATCTGGTGTTAGTAATTATTCAAATTTCATTTCCTATGCTGCAGTTTCACACATTTTCCTTAAAATAAGGCCCAAATTCTTTACAAATCTAATTTAAGGACACTGTACGTACCCGTTTAGTGAAGAATAATTGCTGTTTTCCTGTTATGGTGAACGTCTAAGCAACAGTGGTTTAGTTAAAGTTGGATAAAAGCATCTCCAAACTCATCCACATGATTTTAGAGAAGCAGAGAAACTGTGAATGTGAAAGCAAGTTATTTAAATAATGAAGGTTTTTACTTCTGCTTTTCTTGCTCCTGTACTTCTTCAAAACAGAGATGGTTCCTGATACTTATCCTATAAAGGAGATCATCACTTCCAGTTTGTGAAGAGTTAAGATTCTTGACCTTTGAACCTTATTAATTGAAAATTTTCAATATTTTGTTTTGAGAAGGAAACATATATGAGGCTAGGTTTTTATTTGTTGTGAAGTGACTAAATCTTCCCTTAGTGTTTTTATGTCCAATGATTTTCATTTATTCTGGTTATTCGTGTTATAAAATAGCCATTATACCAACAACTAGGGGGCCTGGATATATCAGAGCTTTATGTGGAAATTAATAGAGAAAACTAAGTAAAAATAATAAATAATCACTTTATATTAACTGTTTCAATTTTTTTGTAGGAATTACAGGCATATTTTTCATTTGTCTTCTATAACAACTTCATTCATTGGTCCAGAGCCCTCCCAGAATCACTGGGTACAAAGCAGAAATGCACTGTGGAGAGGGGCCAGTACATTACAGGGCATCACACACTCTCAGAGTCACTCCCAAATTCATATATGTGGACACATTTGCACAGATAATCTACCTACAAGCATATGTGTTTGGACTGTGGGAGTAAACTAGAGCGTCCAGACACAGGGATAACTAACTACACTCTTCACAGACAGTGATCTGGGGCAGAGGTTGAACCCTGGAACAAGTGTGACCATTTTACAGGCATATAAATGTTTTTGTGTCAGTGTCATCTTGTACAGACTGTTTTAATTGTGAGCGTTTTAACCTGCTGCTGGCTTTGTCAACACAGCTTTTCTTCCACTTGAAAAAGGAAGTACTGTGATTGGCTGATAGGTGTTTCATTAATTTTGCCAACATTTGGATGCCCCACAACTCGACTCAGCTCATATAGTCATCCTCAATTTCCTTTTAGTGTGTTGTCAGTGGCTGGTAGTGCACTACATGAGCACTGTAGCAGAAAAACTAGGTCACTGACTTGTTTGATTGTTCAGGTTTGTTTTTCTTTTTTTTTTAATGAACCTGCAAATACACACTTCCATACAAAAACACATCCTTACAGCCCTGGTGTGTATGAAAGGGGTCTAAAGGACAATGAATAAAATGAAAGCCTTTGTTCTCCTTTCCTATTCATAGAAATGGCAAACCATGGTAAACATGCTCCAATTGTCACGGCAAAGCCCAAAAAATCTGACAAAAGCACTTCGTAGTGTTTGTTTAACTATAAATAAGCAACATGGACATGAGATGGAAAATACAACCTATGTCCAAGACACTGAAAAGGCTCCTGTTTGTTGCTGAATGTAAGTTAAAGTAAGGGACTGGGCACCTACCCATGAGCCTACGATCAATATACCCAATACCAAATGTAAGCTAGACAGGTATTGTAATGTCTACAATACATTACAAAAAGACTTTAAAACAAGACTGAACCATTATTACAAACAGCAATCTATATTTTGTGCCCTTACAAGGGCATGAGGCATAAAGAGCAATGGAACAGGCAGCAATTTGTTCTTGTTGTATAGGGAGATGTAGGGGCACCACACATCCAAAGGGCCCCTCCTTTAAGGACGGTGAACCCCGACACAACAACAACACCCCACCACACTCCAAGCCCCAAACACATATACCACACACACACACAAAACAAATCAACATAAATAATCAATTAAAAATGTAGAGGGTGGCCCTGAGCATGCTTTTCTGTGAGTTTTTATTCACTGAATTATCACAGAGGCTAGTTTGTAACTTGAGATACTGATTTTTGTAGCACTTTTGGTCTGTGTTTACCTTCATGCAGTTAGCGCTCTTCTGTATTTAGAATCAGTTCCATCTACAGAAGAAAAATAAAACAATATTACCCACCTATAGAGCAGGAATAAAGCAGAATCCTCATCTCTTTTCATGATTTTCAACATCTGGAGGATGCTACCATTTCTCTGCTGTGAGCAGAGAGAGAGAGACAGGAAGCCTAGCATGTCTGACCGAGCCACTTTGTATGTTACTCGTTAACAGGTTACACATTAGACCTATCATTATCGTAAAGACATTAGATCTATTTTCAGCAAAACCCGAATAGAGAGCAGCAAACGGTGCTTTTATAAAAAGTGTTTTTTGATTACAATCTTGAACGTCTATTTTTAATACTCTTCTTTCCAGAAGGCATGCTGCATGAGGTATCTACACACTCTTGGACATACAGTGTAACCAGTGAGGGTATCTCTTCCACTATCTGAGCGTTACTCTGTGCTCTCTGAGCGTCACTCTGATCTAATTTATCCCTGCCCCTGGCATGTTCATTCACACCATTACATCCACCTCTTGAGCCCCAAACAGAAATCTTCATTAAAGCCATCATCACCTTGGCCCCCGAAATCTGATCAACCTTGTTTTATTGGGTCATTGTGGATGACTCTATGTCATACAGCTGTTCTCATGAAATTGTTTTGTTGTTTACCTTGAAAGGTTTTCCAACACCAAGCAACAGACAACATCAGACTGAGTGCTTCAAGATATTGAGGATGACGGGTGAAAGGAGAAATCAAATGTAGGATGTGTTCCCTGGCCTTTTATCTGTTATACCTGTTATTGTTACTGTTATCTATGATTTTGTTCAAAGCCTTGATCAGTAAACTGCAAAACAGTGCCTCCGCCAGCTCAGCGCATGCTGCAAACAAATATATGACAAAATCAAATACAATGTCTCCTCTAAACAATAACCATTCAAAGTTTGCAGTTACTTGTCATTATTTATTTATTTATTTATTTATTAGTATTTTTTTCTGTGGAAAAGTTCAAACTTATATATTACATTAAGTTTCAAGTACAAAACTTTTTCTCACTCATGACTTTTTGATCACTACACAGATTTCAGATCCATAGCTCTGAGTTTAAATTCATTCTGAAAGATGTGTCCTGCAGAGTACATGCACAATAGAACGTTTCTATTCGTGATTTTTAAGTGTTAAACTATTGTTTGTTTTTTAAACTATTATCTCATCACCCCTCTCTCTCTCTTTCTCTCTCTCTCTCCTTCACCCCCTTAGAGAGTTGGGAGGGGGAGGAAGGAAAGGAAAGGAAGAGAGGGAATGATAGCGGTGTGTGAGGATTAGCGTTCATGTTAATCATTGATTGAAGGCCCTCCTTCCCGGCATCAGTGAGCTTTGGAGTAGTTACATGTGTTTGTGTGTGAGTGAGCAAGCCGAGGAGAGAGAGAGAGAGAGAGAGAGAGAGAGAGAGAGAGAGAGAGAGAGAGAGTGTTCAGGCAGGTAAAGCAATCAGATGTCTTCTTCTCTTCCTGCTGGATTTATTTTTTCCGTGTTCCTACGGTAGTGGTTCAGAATGAGTCCAGGTTGTGACCCGGCCCCTCTGTCCACTCTACATCAGATGTGATTGGATATATATCTCTGCAACATTTTCTTCAAGATGACCCAGGTCCACCTGGCTACCTTATCATCTTCAGGTCATCTATGCCTCTTTCTCCTGATGACCTGTGTGTGGGAAGGATTGGAGTGCATATCTGGAGACGGGAAGAGACTATGGCAGCATCCGCTGAACCACAGCAACTTTCTGAGGGGAATTTTCCCTGAGGGATTCCTCTGGGGTGTAGGAACATCGGCATACCAGACAGAAGGTTCCTGGGATCAGGATGGGAAGGGGGCATCTATATGGGACCATTTTACCCACAATCTACATCAAAAAAGGAGTAACATGGCAACTGCAGACATAGCCAGTGACAGTTATGTTCTGTGGGACCAAGACATAGAATCTGTTCAGTACCTGGGTGTTAGGTTTTATGCTTTTTCACTTTCTTGGCCAAGACTGTTCCCAGATGGCAATGCTACAGGAACACCCAACCATGCAGCGGTGGAGCATTACCAGGACCTGATTGGCAAGTTGAAGGGGCTGGGTTTTGAGCCGGTAGTGACCCTGTTTCACTGGGATCTCCCCCAAACCCTGCAGGAGAAACTGGGTGGCTGGAAGAACTCAGAAATGGTGCAGATCTTTAGTGACTACGCTGCATTCTGTTTTGAGGCATTTGGCCACAATGTCAGATACTGGATCACGATGCATAACCCTCTCCTGATTGCACTTCTGGGGTACGGGACGGGGGCTCATGCTCCAGGGGTGACCGGTGACCCTTCTGACCCCTTCATCGTGGCACACAATCTCATCAGGGTGAGTGTAAGGGCACAAGGTCAGAGGTGTTTGGTGGGGTTCATCTGTCTTTGGGGGACCTAGTGCCGAATAATAGTGCTTTAACTTTTGTAATACTACAAACTGATGTGCCTTGCTGAGACAGCAAAGCTTGAGGGCAATTCTCACATTGAACTTTGAACAGCACTTTACGTGTACTACCTTACTGCAGAGTGTCAGAACCTCCATGTTTTCCTACTTATCTTAATGTGCTTACTGTCAGATGATAAGTAATCAATCCACATCTGTCTAAGTATTATTTCTTTAAATGTTGGTTTCTCAAAATTGGTATGTCCCAAGTAAGATTCCTCTCAGGTCCCACAAATCATGTCCAACTAGGAAACATGAAAGCTAACACTTAAACTTGTAATGTAATTATCTTTTAATTTTAGTAACTATATGAGCACAAATTCGAATCCTCAAAATGGGACAGAATATTTCATTTTATTTTAAAGGAATATTACATAATATTTTTTACCTTTAAAATAAAAGATTTAAAATCATTGTGATGCTCCACTGAGCTGTAATGGGGGAAAAGGGCCTACTTTGGGTTCAGCATTGCAGTAACTACACTGTGTAACTTTTGGAGAATAGGCTGGAACCCTTCCAACCCACAGCCCCCCCCCCCGTACACTCTAAATCTTACATAGTGTTCCCTTAATGATGACATAACCTAGTGGGTCCCATTAGGTTTTCTGCCGCACCCCCCTTTTTTTAAAAGACAATCTTTTCTTCTCAATGGAGGAGTTGTAATGATAAAACAAAGGCCCTCATTATTAAAGTCCAGGAGACAGATTAATCATTTTCCATGTCTTAGTGGATAAAGTGACTTTTTAGTGATTTATTTCTGCATAAAGCTAAAGTCCAGTCTATTACCCCTGCTTTAAGTAATGAGATTGTGCCTGCCAATTGCTGTTGAATTTTGCCTTATTATCATGGCCTGGTAGGAGGTTTTCATTTGTTTAGTATATGTTCGTTCTCTCATTTGCATGTTTAATATCCACAGGCTCATGCTAAATCCTGGCACATATACGACAAGAAGTTCCGTCCCCTTCAGCATGGCCAAATCTCAATAACACTGGGCACGCACTGGGTGGAACCTTCTAAAGGACAAGCAACAGCAGCCAATGTCGAACTGTGTCAGAAATCTATGGAGGCTGTGATTGGCTGGTTTGCGGAACCCATACATGGTAGTGGTGACTACCCATTTTCCTTAAAGGCCTCACACCAGGAGTACATTCCAGTGTTCACCCCAGAAGAGAAAATCTGGGTGCAAGGAACTGCTGATTTCTTCTCCCTGGCATTTGGCCCAGACACATCACGGGCACTCAGAGACCTGTCCAGCTTTGGCCAGTGGGGGACACTGAACTTAAGGAAAGTTCTAGTATGGGTTCAGCATGAGTATGACAATCCCCAGGTGTTGGTGGCAGAGAGCAGCTGGTTCTCTGATGCCTCTGTCGGAGTGGAGGATACACTAGCCATTTTCTACATGAAAAGGTTTATTTACCAGGTGCTTCAAGGTGAGTGAGGGTTGTGGGGGTGTAGAATCTCAAACACAAAATATAGGGGTCAGAGGTTTGGGCATAGGTATGGGGTTACATTGTTGAGATTTCCCTTAAGGACTTGCTGTTTAGAGCAGGAATTAGGTGCTAGGATTTGGGGCTTAGCATCAGATGTAGGGCTTATTGATTTGTTATGATCTCAATAGGAACATTAATCTCACATTTTTTGTTTATATGGCCTAGCTGTGGTTTTGGACCATGTAAAGGTGTTTGGCTACACTGCCTGGTCTCTGGTGGATGGCTTTGAGTGGAATAACGGGTACAGCATGAGAAGAGGGCTCTTCTACATAGACTTCAGTCAACCTCAACGCACCAGGGTCCCAAAGACAACAGCCCAGTTCTATAGGCAAGTCGTGAAAGACAACGGATTCCCTAGTGACAAGACAGTACAGGACATCACAGGGCAGTTTCCCTGTAACTTCCAGTTTGGAGTGGCAGATTTCACACTGCAGGTGAGTGTGGGTAAAGGGATCCATAGGTTCTGACCCGTTGTCTGAATCCATTTCCATCACCAGCACTGATATAATGTTCTTTTATTTTACACAGTTCTATAGTGAAAATGTTCAAATATTCATCTCTCCTTGTGGAGAAGAGAGTGTAATGAATCTTTAGGGAATGAAACAATGTTCCTCCAGGATCAGAATGCAAAATAAAACATGAGTGGAGACTGTACAGAGCAATTACTACGAAGGATGTAAAACAAATACAGACAGTAAAGTTCTAATAAAGGTCCGGTGTAGTTCTTTCCCCTCAGCCTTTGCATTGTGTTCTCATTGGCTGTAACTCGAATCAATTCCAGTCATGTAAAGTAACATTTTCCACAAAAATCTTGAGCCTTGCCACCCTGGACGCTTGACTCAGACTTGCATAGATAGCCTTGTAAACATCTCTGGTATGTCTGTTATTTCTGCAGGTACATCTACAGCCATTTTCCCCGCAGTTTACTGATCCTCTCCTGTACCGCTGGAATTTCACGGGTGATGGTAGTCTCCACCCTGTCGTTGGGGTAAGGCTTCGCACTCGTGGTTCACAGTGCAGCGACTTCCTGGCTATTCAACGTCACATCCGCCTCCTAGAGATGACAGGAGCAACACATTATCGCTTTGGCTTGGAATGGCCCCAGCTCTTACCCAAAGGTGGCATCTCATCAGTGGACAGAGAAGCAGTGCGATATTACCGCTGCATGCTGACTGAGCTCCAGAGGAAGGGAATTCAGGCAGTTGTCACACTCTACCAACCCAGCATCAGGTCACCCACACTAGGCCTGCCCAGCCCACAGCATGACAGTGGAGGCTGGATGAACACAAGCATAGTGGAGGCCTTTGCCACCTATGCTACCTTTTGTTATCAGGAATTTGGGTCACTAGTGAAAGTTTGGATCACCATTAATGAGCCTAATCGGCTCATAGAAGTATATAATGCAAGTACATACGACAAAGAAAGGCTACTCCGTAATGTGGTGCTGGCACATGCTCACGCATGGAATATTTACAACGCACAGTTTCGCCAAAAGCAGAGGGCGGTGGTGAGCTTTGCAGTTCATGCTGATTGGGTGGAACCAGCAAATCCTTTTGTGAAATCACACAGTGATGCTGTTCAATCTTTTATGTTGTTTGAGATTGGACGTTTCCTCGATCCATTCCTTAAGGAAATGGATCAGCCTGACAAGAAATCCTGCCCTGACTGTTTTCACACTACATCTAATCATCTGCCATACTTCTCTGTGGATGAGAGGGCTGCACTCAAAGGGGCTCTAGATTTTATTGCTATTAATCACTTCACAACAAGATTGGTGCTGTCCAAGGCTCCCTTGACCAAGAACCATAACCATGGCTACTCCCTCACGTATGACCCGACATGGACCTCCTCAAACAAGGGGCAGGCTCTTGCCCCCTGGGGTCTTAGAAGAGTCCTAGGCTGGGTAAAAGATCGCTATGGAGACAGTTGCTCTATTGTGGTCACAGGGACAGGGATTGATGATCAGGCATCTCACGATGACCAGCTGAGGCAGATCTATATAAGGAGTTACCTGCAGGAGGCGCTTAAAGGTACGTTCGAAAAAAGAGTACTTGACAATTTAACCTCAACTTGCCACAGGGCTGTGTCATTTCTGGAGTAAGTGAAAACATGTGGGATATTGGTATTCCTTTTATTTAAGGCACTGTGATCCATTCACTCAAACCACTTTCAAAGGTGAACAGGGATACATCTGTAGCTGGATACTAAATCACTGTAATGTGTTCCTTAAAGAACTTGAGGACTACTTTAACTGTGTCATCACATCAGAGACAAAAAAAAGTTTCCTCTTTGTTTACTAGCTGTCTTGGCAAACTAAGAGACCCTATCATGGGCAAAAAACACGTATTCAAATCCATTTATCAATTCACACTGTAAATAGCAACACCATGTCTCCTGAGATGAAAATGTCAAGGATCACCTGTGTTCACATCACTTGAGATGGATGTAAATCCTAGGTGTGATGTATAATATCTTTGAAAATGCTGCATGTCCTGATCACAAATTTAAGCTCAGATTCCAGTAACAAACTGCATTTGCCCTGTTGATTCACTAAACAAAACATTGTATTCAGAGCTGCTGTGGCTGCAGCCAGCACATCATGCCATGTTAAATCATTAAATGAATAAATGCACATTCACAGCTGTTTATGACCATTAGTGGGTCAAATACATTCTGTTTTGCCACTTTCTTCTGCTCTTGCTGCTGTTACAATTAATTTCCAATCTTCAATAAGGTTTCCTAACCCCAGGTCAAAGGTTGCAGTACGTAGTACGGCTGAAGAATTTCCTTACACACAGCTCCTCAGTCTTATCAGCTGACCTCTCCCTCTTGAAGCTGTGCTTTATTGATGAACTTTGAACTCATAACCACTAAGAAACAAAGATTGGTATGTGTTCATTTCACAGTGAAACTAGCTTTAAAGCTGTGTGGGCATGAGGTGACTGATGGTACTGTGAATATGTTGCTTATTATATAAAAATAAGTGTATTTATTTAAGTGATGTTTGCTGAATTGTTATAGAAACATTACAAAGTCCTTATAGGACAGTTATTTCTACTCATACAAAAGCAGGTTCTGTTTGAATGAGGAAAGACCTATATACCTGAAACTAAAAGCCAGAGTAATGTTTCAAAAACATTTAAAATCACCGGTAAAGCTTGACAAAAACTGCATGAATAGTTCGTGTTTGGCTCAAGCTTTAGCTTGTGTACATGAGCATATACCTCCCCACGGTTGTTCTGTTAGCAGCTTTTTCCAGCAAGCACAACTCTTAGTTTCTAAACCACCAGTCACCATGTTGGAACTTACATGCTTTGCCATTCAAATTTCAACTAACAATCCAGTTCTTTTATAATATAACATCTATGAACATGTGAGAGAGAGAGAGAGAGAGAGAGAGAGAGAGAGAGAGAGAGATTGACAAAGTACATAATCTATAGTCTAATGACTTCATGTCTGTTATCAATAATTAGATAATAAAATCAACAAATCCAAAAAATGGTGCCAGCTTGAGATATTACAATGGCCTTTGGGAGTTTTTTAATTAATCTAACTAAATTAAAGTAACTGAATTAATTTAGTTACTTTAATACTGTCACAAATCCAGATTATTAAAAACGTTGTTATTCCAGAAAAGTTGGATTATTAATAGTTGCTTATTTCATAATGTAAATTGCTATTGTAAATACTACTACTACTACTACAATTTTATTCATAAGCGTCTTTCAAAGTATCCAAAAACATGGAGGTTAAGTAAATTGGCTTCTGTAATAACTGTCCTGATGTGAGTGAATGAATATGTATGTTAATGAATATCTGTATGTGTGTTTTCCCAGATATGGATTGGTAATCTGTCTTGGGTGAATCCCTAGTGCCCAATGCAGTCCTCCAAGAGGACGGTCATACCTGGTTGAGAGTATGCTGTGCACGTTTGGCTGCAGCTTCTTGCCAGTGTGTGTGTGTGTGTGTGTGGATTGAACTTTGAATGGGATGGCATACTGTGCAGTGTTTGCATCCTTGGGTGTCTAGAAAGGTGCTATATATGTGTAAAGATAAATAAATTATAAATGTTCTTAAGATAATATAAGCTATTTTGCATATCCGATATGATTATCAAAGAACAATGTGGAATCCCAAGATGTGCTGTTTATTGTCCCTACTATAAAATTAAAAAAGAGCCTTGTTTATGCATAAATACTCACTATTTTTCTCTTCACCCTTTCTGCCCACTCCTGTTCTTCTCCCTCTGTAGCACTGGAGTTAGATGGTGTGAATCTGGGTGGGTTCTATGTCTGGAAGCTCCAAGATCACCATGGTTCCAACTTTGGCTTCTTTACCTCCTCCCAGCACCGTTCCCGGCCCAAAGCATCTGTCAAAGTTTTCCGGGAGCTCATCTCCCGACATGGGTTTCCTGCCACAGCTGATGACCCCATGACCTTACAGTGCAAGCAGAAAGAGAGGAAAACAGGCTGCCTGATTTGTGACAAGGTGGCAGAAAACAAGCCCCTGATCTTCTTTGGTGTGTGCGTGACACTCAGTGTCTGTATGTTGGTTGGAGTCATCATCACGGTGGTGATGAAGAAGAGGAGAATGAGGAGCAGAGGAGTAATCCAGGCCATGCCTCAGTGTTTGCGCAGACAGCATAAGTTTGCTATGCAGAGGGTGGCATACAGAATCTGAAATCAAATTTGACAGATTTTGTTTCATTTATATTTGCTTTCTCACTACAGAAACCAACATGCAATACTCAAATACATAATAGAACACCTGGCAACCCCTGTGATGTTAACCAGGTTGTGTGCTAGCCTTGCTACTGATCTAAAGGCTAATAAATAAAGCCAAGGTAATAATGGTGTAACTCTTAAACCGGTTGTCAAACAATCTTTCACAGTCATTGAAAGAGGGCTAGTTACTATGTTCTTATTTGGCAATGATGTTCTGAAAAAGACAGGGCATAAGCATAATCATGCAGCAAATATCACTTCATCATGTTCAGGGTCACAGTGGGTCACTGGACTGGGTGCCACTCCATTCCAGGGCATCACAAAAACACACCCAGTCACACACCTGTGGACAATTCTCAATAGCCACACTACATAACAGTATGTGTTTTTGGACCTACGCAGACACAGAGAGAACACACCAAACTCCTCACACACTGTGACCACAAGGTGGGGTTTGAACGCACAACCACAGGACCCTGGAGATGTGTGACAGCGACACCACCCGCTGTGCCACTGTGCCGACCTGTAGAACACATACTTTAATGGAAACTATGGTGTTGGCCAGTAGTTCCCCTAAATATCCAACTGATTCACCATTTTATTTGTCAATTCCACATCAGTGTAGTCTGTATTTTAATACATTTTAAGCTAATTGTATATTTAATAGTCATAGCTGTATAGACTGCTACTAGAAGAACTGAAGAGCACAGTTAGAAATAAACTTAGTATGTGTTGGGAAAAGTTTAAACTGTCATAAGCCTTTAAAATATCATGAATGTCACATGCTGTTAATTATTTTCTGTTATTTCTTTTCCAGCACACAGTGTCCTACATGTTTTAGATGTTTATTAAGCTTATAAATGGCATTGTCTGCAGAATGAAATGTATTCACCTGTTATTCTAAATGTATTTGTTAAATGTATGTAAATGTAAAAAAAGGCAAATTTTTGTCAGCACATTGATTTTTTTTATTTGATTGACTACAAATGTATTGAGCCTCTGTATATATGTGCAAATGTATATATTGTGATTATATGCAACAAAAATAAATGTAAAACAAACTAAACTTGAAGGTTATTTGATCTGAGGAAAGCAACACTGGAACAACGGTGCCCTCTGGTGGATCTTAATTTTAAACGGGGGACAAAAACATAAACATTGTAAGAAATGTTAATATTTATTTACTACTTTAAAATTAAAACAAACTAAAAAAAAAATAAAAATAAAAGGAAAATCAAAAAAAGAAACAATAGATTTTTTTTAATCATCACAATAATCAGACAGTGGGGGAATCAAAATATCTCCAAAGCTCCAGATTCATGAGGAAAGTTAGAAAATGTTTTATGGAATAAATAAATAAATAAATAATAATAATAATTTGCTGACAAAATAATATAAATTATATATAAAAATGTGTTGTATTTGTCTATGTGTACCTATATATTATATAATATATAATAATATATATTATATATATATATATATATATATATATATATATATATATATATATACATACACATATAGGTATATATATAGGTACGTACAGAAAAAAAATATATATATATATATTTATTTATTTATTTATTTTTTCTCGATATATGTAGGAAGGGGTTTTATATTGAAATGTGCCGATTGTGTTTCCTCTGAGTGTTTATGATGAAGAGCTCCCTCTAGCGCCACTCGACCCTCTCTCACCGCCTCGACACTGTATTGTGTAACACCGGGACTAAACGTACTGCATTTACAAGCGAAAAAGGCGTATATATATCACCACTGTGGTCTTAAAAATAGATATCGAGAAAAGGGAGAGTGTAGAGAAGCTACAGGACCTGTACAAATAAGGAGAGAGGGAACGAGAGGAGAAGAAAAGAGGAGAAGGGGACCGGTCGCTCCTCCGTCCTCCGTGCATTAGCTATAAAGAGCGAGGCCTGACAGCCGCCCCGGGGAGGAAGCGCTGTGGCCCGGCAGCAGCATGGCCAACATCGCGGTGCAAAGGATAAAACGGGAATTTAAAGAAGTCCTCAAAAGCGAAGAGGTAAAGGTTCAGTGCGCAGCTGTACGGTGTGTTTAGTGGCGTACGACTGTAAATACAATGTAAATAACAGTGACATGGCTGTAGCTGACATGACCCATAGCAACTGTTTCTTCACCTTTAAAACAACAGCAACTTCCCCTCTCCACGCCTGTGCTTTTTGAAGGAAAACAAACCGTGTCAACCATATTTTAATTGACATATGACATATATAGCCCTAGTGTAACTTATTTCGTTTCATGTTTAAGCACTGAAGCGAGGAAAAAAGCATTTAACTGCTAACTAACCTCAGGATCTGTGCTTTATTATTGTTTGTTTCAGGAAAGCGGTTTCAGTAAGACAGTGGTTGGGTTTACAGTACTTTTAGAACGACCAAATACACATTAACTGTTCCTCCAACAACCAATCTAATGTTTTCAGGACGTTAAACCGTTTGTTTCACACCAAATGTCTTTTAAAAATCAGCATTTTAATTCAAGTCCAGGTTGTTTATTTAAATTTCAATTGTTAAAACATAACTATGTGGGTCTTAAACTTTCCCTCGGATCATTGATTAAGCTCCTAAAAACTAATCACATTTCATCAAAATTAAATACTTCTGTTATCCCCCCAAAAAACAATTGCTTTAAGAGTGGCTTAGATATAACTACACTTTTGCCTTCATTCAGTATGTAACAATCTATGAATATACAATTATTAAACGCTGCCCATTCAAAAGCTGCTTGCTTGTAGCACAACAGCCCTCACAGGATTGGATCCTTAGGTTTATGATGTAAGAAACCTTGCCTGTCTGAATTTGCCCATAAGGGACTGTCTTTAGGACACTGTTATTTTAAAGCTGAAATGCTCAGCCATGATCTAGTTGTCTACTGCTTGTTTTACACATTGTGCGTCTTGTAGTTTTTAAGTAAAATCACACATATGAGAAGCATTATAAGTTATAATGCTTTCACAGAAAGGTGTCGAGACGGCTCATGCACCCAACCGTGCATTATTAGTATGATTTATAAAAGCCATGTATGTTGAACCATAAGTTACATGACTGTCTAATACTTCACTACGTGGATGTCAAAGCCATCATTTAATGACAAGTTTTAAAATATTCTTTTTGTTTTGTTTTGTTTTCAGGAGAGTTTAGTTAAACACAGCCTTTTCACACTTTACGTTAAATATTCCTTAAATTAAATAGTCAAATAATAAATTAAACGTAGAAACATGTTCCTTTGGTCGAATATGGTGTTAACATGTGTATTATACATTTCAATTCCGCCTTAAATGGTGCAGCGGTTATATGAGAGATACCCTGTGGAAGCGCTGTAACTTTTAAGGTGGAACGGAATATTTGGAAAAAGGAACACAACTTTAGCACTTAAGTTCATGATAAAATAGAACCATTTCATTGTAGAAATTGGCATGAGGAGTTTACTGCTTACATATATGGCTTATATTTGTAAAATATGTCAGGATATAAAGATAAACATTATCAATATATCATTTAGATACAAAGGGGCCGCTAACCTTACAGTTATACTGTTAGCTAGCTAGCATAGCTGGCTAATATACATGGCAAACCACTGTCAACGCCCATATTAAATCATTATTTTTATGTAAAATATTGTGATAAGTTTTTTACTCTCCTTAAGTAGAGAATGGAATATTCTGGAAGTGAATAAACCTGATAACGTTTGTTAGCTTAGCTTACCTCAGCTGGCCATGAAAATAAATAGGCTTGTCTTAACTTAAGATGACTGTGGTCCGCATTTACGTGGTTCGGTGTGAACTACAATCATTTAATTAGTATTTTCTGCACTTTTTGAATATCTCTTATGTGTGGTAGTAAACACACCAGAGCACTATTATGTATGAACTTTTAAACCGTTATAAAGAAGGCGTCTTTCTTTTCCTCATATATTGCTAATAGATTACTTAGCAATTTGAAAGAAACTGGAGTGTAAAACAAGTAAACTACTTTATTTTAATAATGTGTTTTACCGTTAATTCCTCTATTTAGAACAATGTTTATTTCCATAAAACATAGTTTCAGTGTTTCCTTAAACATAAGTGTTTTGTAAAGTATTTTCATCTTTGTAAATGCTTAAATTAGAAATTGAATTAAATTTAATCATTGTATAAATACTAGAATTATGATTTTTCACATTTCACTTTAAACATTTTCTTGAAATGTGCGAATACATGTATTCAACTTTATTCATTTTAAAGCAGTGGGGTTTTTTTTGTTTTTGTTTTTTTTGCCGGTTGGGTCCATCTGTAGAACTGGAAACCTGTCTGAATATTACTGGAGGCATTTAGATTAGTTAAGGGCCCAACATATGTAAGAACAGCATATGGTTCAATTCGCCCACAGAATTAAGCATCTCCTCAGTCTATAACATTATGTTTCCTGTTGTACACAGTCCTGTCAGTTACATATCAGTAGGTGAGTTGTTGTAGGTGATGGTGAAAGTATGAAGGCTAGTTGAATGGGCCTCTTTGTTCAAGTCAGGGGACTTGATGCTTGCTTAGTGTGCCTCAGAATAGAACAAGTGTAGAATCACATGTATTTAGTAAAAAGGAAATTCATCAAGAGACTTTGTCTTTCACATTTGCTCAGGTAGTCAATAATGCATATGTGAGCTGAGAAAAGGAAAATGCCTTTTACGTAACAAGATCTTCTTTAAATCTTATGCAGTGTCCACTCTGTTTGGTGGAACTGCTTTGTTAGCTGTCATCTTTCAAAATCTTAGAGTCAGTTGGGAATCTTGGCTCAGGAAATACAGACGGTGCCAACTTGTGCAGCATGAGGCTGCCATCCATGTGGTATGCTATAGCTCTGGACAATCTGCTTTTTCTTAAGTGTGTCTTCCACCACTGTATCTGTACAGGTGGAAGTCCACCTGTGGTCTTGGTGTGTTTGAGTCTTTTATTTTGGTAGATTTCTTGCTCATGCCATTGAAAAACCTGTTAATAAACTCATAACATAAATCAGGGTTGACCCTGCAAATAGATTATGACAACTAGAATCACTGACAAGCTTCAAAAATATATTTAGCTTTAATACATTCTAATTTTGGCTGCTGTAGCCCCTAAAGATGTCATGAGAAAAGAAAAGACTAAAGATAATTTGCAATAAGATGATAAGTTTTTTCTTACTGGGATTCACCATGCAATGCATGTCCTTGACACTTTAAGATCCTTCCTGATCTAGTTTCCTGTTCTAACATGGCTCAAGTTGATATGCCATTCCCAAGGATTTCATGAGTGTAAAATGATGGAATCAAAACAAAGTTTCACTAGAAACCACTGTTTTATCATATGAACAACATAAATGATCATCTTTAGTTGTATTACAAACAAGCAATGCTGTATCAGCATGTATTAGCTGTAAAGTGACTCATTTAAAAGGAACTGTTTCCGTTCAAATAGAACCTTAATCATATGTTTTTTTAATCGTATGTTTTTCTCACATTATGTGAGACCACATGCGATATATGAAACTCTATCTAAAAAATCTTTTCCTTGTTGGAAACTAATTAAGTAATTTAGCCTGTTCAAGTTTAAGGAACCTTGCATTGCATCTCAGAATTTTGACATTTTCTTGAACTACATGTTTAAAAATATAAGTTGAACATTTTAAAGCTGACGTAATTGAGACAAAACATCTACACATCGCCTTCTACAGCCTTCTCCATTGTTATTTATCATGTTTGCAACAGATGCAGCTGGCAGAGGTTCCATTAAAAATACATGCTATCTTGATAAGGTCATGTACTTACAGTTATATAAACTTCTTTTACACAGACGAGTAAAAATCAGATTAAAGTGGACCTGGTGGATGAGAACTTCACAGAACTGAAAGGGGAGATAGCAGGGCCACCTGACACGCCATATGAAGGTGAGAATTATTGTTGAGCTTTCAGTTATTGTTTACATTTATAAATAAGCTAAAGTTATTTTCAGGCTTTTAATATTATCACTGGTGAAGATAAAACGGTCCATTTTTTGTTGTTTTAGAAATTTAGAATGCAACTTTTCTTTTAAAATCAAGGCATGTCCTTAGCTCTTTCTAGAAATGGTTTAACAATTCTTATTCCTGAAACTGTTCAGAAGTATAACATCAGCTCAACTGTTTATTTTTGGTGTAACATTTGTGCATTTTCATATGTCTCTTTTGGTAATACCCATGTATTTGTTTCTCAGGTGGCAGATACCAACTAGAAATTAAAATTCCAGAAACATATCCGTTCAATCCGCCAAAGGTATGTGCGATCAGGAGCTAAACTAATGCGCCTAATCTGGTTCTGCTGGATTTGATACAAGTCTGTGTGTGGGTGAGAGGTTGGGGGTTGTGAAAGGATTTTGTAATGGAGAAATGGGAAAAAGAAATTATTGCATTTTCACAGGGATATATTTTAATAAGCTAATCAGTTGCACATGAGAAATTAATGTTTTTTTCCCTCAATATAAAACAGGTATTATGCAAATCCTACACAGTGATATTTGCCTTAAAATTTCAACTTTTTTCTTTCTCTGTCGTTTCAGGTACGGTTCATCACGAAAATCTGGCATCCCAACATCAGTTCAGTAACTGGGGCCATATGTTTGGACATTCTAAAAGACCAGTGGTGAGACATTTCACTATATGAAACAAGACCATTCAAGAGACATTTCAATATATGAAGTGAAACCGGTCAGGGGACATTACAGTAAATGAAGTGGGACCAGTTATGCGGTATTGTCTTATATTGTAGCAGATAAAAGCTGGTTAGGATTTGGATTTAACAAGCATCTATTAGCTTTTTAACCATTAATATTAGAAGTCATTTCATTGTTCTAAAAAAACATTTGCATATATCCACAATGTGTCTTTAAAATAACAGACTTCCCCTCTTTTGTATGCACAGGGCGGCCGCCATGACACTCCGGACAGTGTTGCTGTCTCTACAAGCTTTACTGGCAGCTGCCGAACCAGACGATCCACAAGATGCTGTAGTGGCCAATCAGGTATGGCCTAGATATTTACTTTTTGATAAGTAGTCACCTATGATGTTCTTATTACCATAACGTGATTATTGTTATTATTTTGGTCTTCAGTATAAGCAGAACCCAGAGATGTTCAAGCAGACCGCCCGACTCTGGTCACATGTTTACGCAGGGGCTCCGGTCTCTAGTCCAGAATACACACGCAAAATAGACAAACTCTGTGCGATGGGCTTTGATAAAGTGAGTGTCCCACACACCTACACACAGTAGTGACACGCAGTGTACCTTAGCTGTGCTAATATCAGACTGGTTTACTGCATTGCAAAGGAAATGCATTCATTATTAAACAATGTGAGAAGTTGTGTTACTTGTAAACAGGCAGCACTGATTTGAAAGAACAACAGGGCACCATTCAAACTTGTGTGGGACAGTGCTGTCACTGGCTTGTGGGCATGATCATCACCGTCTATTATAGTGTGGTTTTGTTCAGTTGTGGGGGTGTTTAACACTTCAAAGAATGATATTTTGTAAGAAATTTGTGTAGGCCTTATTTTCCTAGAACATTTAGACAACTCATAGATAAAATGAATAATGTTGATTTTCTTGGCAGAGTCCACTAACTGATGGGAGGGGGTTGGGTCCTGAGGCTCAAGAAAAAAATAGTAAATAGTAGCTTCAGCTGTGGCCACATAAATATCAAATATTTCTGGGAGACAACAGTGAACCTTTAAAGTTAGACGAAAGTTATCTGGTCTGATGAAACACAATTTCCATCACATGAATGCCTGGGTATATGTGCGAAGTTTATCTGGAGACCTGAACTCAGTAGAAGATAAGCCACATGTAACATTATATCTGTTAGTAACAAATAACTACTAACTTCTTTCACTACTATACAAGTAAACAAATGTCAAAACCTGTAGGCTACTGTTTTGTTTTACTAGTGACAGCCATCCACAACAAACTGCAGTTGTCCTTGTTTGTATAACTTTTACTCAGCTATTTTGAGTTCACATTAGGGCTGAAGGGGTGTTAATTATTAGAAGAGAGATTTCAGTGGAGCTCAGATCAGTAATAGCTATCTGACATGGCTTTCGGCCAGACATCATCTTGTGTTACAGACAACATCAGCGTCTTAAAATGTTTTTGTTATCTTACGCAGAGTCTTGAAGTTTCATTGTGTTATATTTTTGCACATCACCCATTGCAAATGTGGAACTGTTTTATTTAATTTTTTTGTCTCGTTTCTTGCAGAACGCAGTAATAGTGGCGTTGTCGTCAAAATCCTGGGATGTGGAGACAGCAACAGAGTTGTTGCTTAGCAACTGAACCCAACTTGGGGAGCAGAAGCACCACCAGTGACCCCTAATTTACTGAATTTTACCCCCTCCACCCTGCCCCCCTGACTCTGCCCACACCAAACCTGGACAATGTCCCTACATGAACAAACTGCTCCTGAAGTCCATCAAGTCTTTATCCATCTGTCTGCTTTTTCATTCTTACTTTTTTCCACCTTGCTCAGCCTCTTACACATTGATTCCATCTATTGCCACCATTTTTTCCTTCTGATTTCTTTCACCCTCTTCTTTTGGGTTTAAACGTGCCTTTTCTTTCTTTCCTCCACATTCTCCCATCTCTCTTTTCTCCAGTCACAACATCTTCATCTTTCTCCTCTGAAGATTGGTCATTCGATTCTAATCTAACTCTTTACCATGATGCTGGACTTTTCCTCAAATCTCAACCCACATTTTCGCACAATCACTCCACGTTTTGTGTGGAATTTCAGTTTTACAATGACAGTAAGTCAGCCAAACAAGCAAACAAAAAAATGGGTTGTCAATACTCAGCACTTGTTAGAGATATTCTTATCTCAATCGTTAAAGACTGGAATATAATTTGAAGAAATGAGAAAAGAAAAAAAGAAAATCATTCCCACCATGCCTGCAGAAACGTCAGAAAAGAAAACAAGATTTCATCTGTAAATAAAGCTATTAAAGTCTGTATAAATTAAAGCAATGTGGCAATGCTCTTATTTATTATTGTTTCAAGTAAACAATAAAGCAGAATGGTTTTGTGGCTAATGGAGCAAGTTCAGCGTCCAGTATGTCAAGTGTTTTCTTTCTGAGAGTGTGAACAGGATGACTTGCAGTGATCAATACTTGCATAGACAGTAGTACTTGTCATTCCATGACAGCATTTTAGGGACACTTAAACATTAAAGATTTTAGAATACAGTGAAAATATTAACTATATTAAGTTTTGAAAAATAGAAACGTCATTTTTTGAGAATAACGTAGAAGTGTCAAGGAAACCAGAATTCAGTCCCCTGCACATAACACCAAATTGTTAGTAGTAAACGCTGTAGCATTTTTATTGGAAACAATGGCACTTAGCGTAAATCTTACCCTCCATAATATTCCATCTGTTAAAATGCTAAATATAATATTGGAAATGTTCAGATAAAAAGATAGATAATTAGTCCAGGGGTCCTTGCAAGTGAGATGCACAACATTTGCAAATGTGATCAATTTCACAAAGTGAAAGAAGTTACCTTGTTACCTTAAAATTGATAGTATTTCCTCCTTGGACAGGTATTATATCTTTCATATGAGATTCCTGCTTTAAATTACATTCTAACCTCCAGGTTTTGTGGTGGGGTGCCATTAATTGTAAGAATGAGAAATCAATTCTGGAACTAATGCTTTACATCAAACCTGCCTTAAGGAATGTGGAGCCATGTCTCTGCAAACCTGAGTATAACAAAACAGTCCTGCATCCTGCACTCTCCAATTTAGTCATAAAAAAAGGAAATTCTGAGGTTCCTTCTTTCCTTCTGTTCCTGCAACTGACTCAAAATGTGTTTTTTTGTTGTTGTTTTTTTTACGCATTTATATATACATTTAACGTTTATAATATAATTTACATATTTGTTGAAATTTAAATAAAAGCCATGAAATATCAAAATAATAAGAATTATTGCATGTTACATTTAAATAATTATTTATTGTAATTTTTAGCAGCCCTGCAATGTACTGGTGCCCCCTCCAGGGTGTATTCCCGCCTTGCACTCAATGACTCCAGGTAGGCTCTGGACCCACCGCGACACTGAACTGGATAAGCGCTTACAGATAATGAATGAAATATTAGTTTTATCATGACTGTGTTTTTAATACATAAGTACAATATCTACAAACAAAAAAACATTAAATTGTAACCTAAATGTATCAAAACATAAGTGAATTAAAATTAAAACATGCTTGACAGTACGAACATTCATTCATTCATTCATTATCTGTAACCGCTTATCCAGTTCAGGGTTAGGGTGGGTCCAGAGCCTACCTCGAATCATTCGGCGCAAGGCGGGAATACACCCTGGAGGGGGCGTCAATCCTTCACAGGGCAACACATACACACACACTCACACCTACGGACACTTTTGAGTCGCCAATCCACCTACCAACGTGTGTTTTTGGACTGTGGGAGGAAACTGGAGCACCCGGAGGAAACCCACGCAGACACAGAGAGAACACACCAACTCCTCACAGTCAGTCACCCGGAACGGGAATCGAACCCACAACCTCCAGGTCCCTTGAGTTGTGTTTTCCTGTAAAATGCAGCTCACAAAAATAAAGTAAACAATTGCTTCGTAGTCCTTGAATGCCCCAGTTTATGCTATGTAAGGGTGGTACCCCACATGGAAAATGATTTAACACAGAATCTCTGAAACATCCAGGCCACTAGGGGTGAGTATAATGTATTCAGGACATGTAAAAGGTTACTAATTGCTCCTTTAAGTCAGCAACTGTTATGCATTACAATTCCTTATACAAGAATATGCAATTAGGTTACAATAACTACACTGCTGTGAGTACGAATGAAAGGAGATTTGGGGATTTATTTTAACCTGACTTTAGCGTTTCATGAGACAGTGATAAGTGTGTTTCTGCGAGTGTGTGTCAGTCTGTTTATGGTTGGTTTCATGTGGTGGAGGTGATGTCACTGAAGCTCAGTTGGATGAGTCCTGTGGTCAGCGAGCCATGTGTTAATGATGGAACAGGAAAACAGCAGCAGATGGTTAATTCAGCACACACTGAGGTATGAGCTAAGGCCATGTGTATATTTTTTCATCAAAAGTTCCATTATAATTTAAATATTCTTTACAAAAATAAAGCTCTCTGGTTTGTCATGGCTGCCTCTTGTTCAGTTCAACACTGACCATTTGTCTTAGCTTTCTCCTCCAAGCATGTTGAGCTCCAATGTTTAACAAAAGAAACTGGGTGGCTCACTGTGTTGTGTGCAAAGTAAAGGCAGCATCATTTTGTGCTTATGCATGCATGAGAGAGGATTAGCAGCCTGCGTGTTTGTGTGTGTGTTTGTGTGTGTCAGCATGCTTTGTTTCACGTGGAGGCCCAGGTGTATGCGTGTGAAAGAGAGAGAGAGAGAGAGAAAGAGAGAGAGAGATACTAATGACTGCATCAGTGTGTTTAGTTAGTATTGAAGTGGCTGTTTTTCAAAAGATTTTTCAGTTTGTCAGTTGTCCCCAAACCTTTGGCCATATAGTGTACATTCTTATAGTCATATCAGTGTATCTTGTTCTCATAACGGGGTGTGTGTGTGTGTGCATATGAGAGCGAGCGAGAGTGCAGTGTGATGCTTGCCCCCATGCTGAATAAGCATCTGTTATCTATAGTTGGATACTAGTAGTGACACTGCTACATACTGCCCTCTATTGGGCAGATGCATATATGTTTTGGCAGAACAGCATAGTGGTGCAACGGGTAGTGTTGCTGTCACACAGCTCCAGGGTCCTGGGGTTGTGGGTTTGAGCCCCGCTCTGGGTGACTGTCTATGAGGAATCTGGTATGTTCTCTCCATGTCCATGTGGGCTTCCTCTGGGTCCGCCTATTCCCTCCCATGGTCCAAAAATGTTGGTAGGTGGATTGGCTACCCAAAGTATCCATAGGTGTCAGTGTGTGTAAATGAGTGAGTATGTGTCACCCTGCGATGGACTTGTGCCCCCTCCAGAGTGTGTTCTTGCCCTGTGCCCAGTGATACCAGGTAGGCTCTGGACCCATCGTGACCCTGAACCAGGCTCATTTTAATTAAATACTTCTTAATTCTGCTTTGTAGCTCTGATTCTCTTTCTGAGACTCCCACAAAGCAGGTTCGATTTAGGTGGTGGATCATTTCTCAGCGCGGCAGTGACACTGATGGGGTGGTAATGTGTTACTGTATGTTGAGCTGGTACTTGTGAGTTTTTAAAACCCTCAGTATTACTGCTGGACTGAGTAAAGCCCATGAATCTAACAGTGTCCTGTGCGCAGCGTCCTACGACCTCTGATAAAGGACTAGAGGTTGACCAACACAAACTGTGCAGCAACAGATGAGCTACATTCTCTGATTGTACATCTACAAGGAGGACCACCAAGGTAGGAGTGTCTAACAGAGTGAACAGTGAGTGGAGGCAGCAGTGCTGAACTTGGATTAGCAACAGAGGTTCCATTCTCCTTATTACAGGCTATCGAAGCATCACAACGATTTTTAAACTGTAAAAATACTTCCTAGAGTTGCTTCAGTGTATGAATATATGATTTAATTCAGATTTACCAGCAGCCTGTCTGACAGATTAATTGTTGAAAAAATTCATTAATCAAACAAAAATCTAAATTGTGGAAATAACTATTAAGCAATTCCATTTTTCCAGCTGTGTTTCTTTACCTGGACATGACATTTCAAACCCCAACATTCATAACTAAAGGACTTCTTAATTAAGATACCTTAGTTCACGTCAACTTTAGCTACAGGTTCTGTTTTAAAAATCTGGGCTTTGAACAAATGTTGCAAGAAAATGAAGTAAAACATTAATTTACTATTCATTAAATGCCTTAAGGGCGGCATGGTGGTGCAGCAGGTAGTGTCTCAGTCACACAGCTCCAGGGACCTGGAGGTTGTGGATTTGATTCCTGCTCTGGGTGACTGTCTGTGAGGAGTGTGGTGTGTTCTCCCTGTGTCCGTGTGGGTTTCCTCCGGGTGACTGTCTGTGAGGAGTGTGGTGTGTTCTCCCTGTGTCCGTGTGGGTTTCCTCCGTGTGACTGTCTGTGAGGAGTTGGTGTGTTCTCCCTGTGTCTGCGAGGGTTTCCTCCGGGTGACTGTCTGTGAAGATTGTGGTGGGTTCTCCCTGTGTCCGCGTGGGTTTTCTCCGGGTGACTGTCTGTGAGGAGTTGGTGTGTGCTCCCTGTGTCTGCATGGGTTTCCTCCAGGTGCTCCGGTTCCCTCAAACAGTCCAAAAACACGTTGGTAGGTGGATTGGCGACTCAAAAGTGTCCATAGCTGTGAGTGTGTGAATGAATGTGTGTGTGTCTGTGTTGGCCTGTGAAGGACTGGCACCCCCTCCAGGGTGTATACCCACCTTGCGCCCAATGATTCCAGGTAGGCTCTGGACACACCGCGACCCTGAACTGGATAAGCGCTTACAGATAATGAATGAATAATAAATGCGTTAAGTTAATATACATATATTCTCTGCACCATAAACACCAGTCCAGCAAAATTAAGCTTGCTATGACTCACAACCGTGTTGGAGCTTTAGAAGGGTAATTTGTGTAACAGCTCCTTAAGGAATTAACAGTAAGTGAGGTCACTGTATCTTTCTCATCATCTCCGTTTCTCGCCCACCCGCTATGCTGTTGACTGACGGCTGATTATTTGCCTGGCTTAATGAGGCCTCGTAGGGGTCCAGTTTCAGCTCTGTGCGATACGTGATATGATGGGGTCCTGTTGCCCCGTCTGAGCGCAGGAGAGCGTTCAATGTCCTGTCTGCCAAACACCATTTAGTGTAGCGGTCAAGGAAGCAAGCAGACACCAGACAGTGCTCTCTTTCTCTTGGTCGAGTTTATAATTGGAGTTGAACGCTGTTTTTTGGACAGAGCTTTGGGCCACCCAGCTTCTTTTTACTGCATCAATGTGAATCCTGCTCTGTTGGACATGTACGGGACATTATTGTCTGTCTGCTTGGGGATGCTGATGCTGGAGGGTAAGATTTATCATAAACATGTATAACTACATTGTAAATAAAAGTCTTAATACACGTGTACCTTAAGAGTCTGTAACGTATCTACAACTATATTTACAAATACATTAAATGTCCAAATATTTGGTACTTTATGGTGCACCTATTACTGGAATAGTAAACCAACACACACACACACACACACACACACAGATTGTATAGGTATCTGCAAAACTTTAAATAATAAAATGAAACTTTCTGGAAAAGCTACACAAAAGCCTAATGTCACAATGTCCTTTGCCCATAGTTGCCCTGACAGTTTCTCTAGAGTGATGGAGCTCCATCCAGTACCCTCGGAATGAGTTGGAGTGTTGTTTGTAATATCCAGCGCCAGTACATGACCTCACACTTATTTGACTAAATGCAATCCTCAACGTAATGTTCCAATATCTAATGTTTAGCCATCCTAGAGGCGTAGAAGAAGGGAACACATTATTAATCTCATTAACACATTTGGTTTCAGAAGGAACAATGCTCTAACAGGTGTGTGAATTAATTTAAGCTCTCAGATTTCTTTCACAGAGCAAAAAGAAAACCTACTGCTGAGTGAACAAATCCAGTCCATTCATTCATTCATTCATTCCTTCATTGTCTTCTCAGGGTCGTAGTGGGCGCAAGGCAGGTACACACCCTGAAGGGGGTGCCAGTTCTTTGCAGGGCGACACACACTCGCACATTCACTCACACCTATGGACACTTTGAGTTTCCACTCCACCTACAAACATGTCTTTTTGGACTGTGGGAGGATACCGAAGCACCCGGAGGAAACCCACGCGGACACGGAGAGAACACACCAAACTCCTTGCAGATAGTCACCCGATGCTGGACTCGAACTGCAGAATATATAGATTAGGGTTAGGCAAGCACTTTAAGGGTTACGTTTAGTGTAAGTAAACTCTGAACGTTGAATGGAAGACAGCATAATGACCGTATAATACATGGAATCAAACACTTTCTGTGTATATGTGTGTGTGTGTGTGTGTGTGTGTGTGTGTGTGTGTGTGTACAGTAGCTCACTCGGCACAAGGACGCTTTGCTCAGCAGCTGCTGAATGATTTAATGGAGAATTACTCCGAAGCTCTGCGGCCTGTAGAGGACACTGACAAAACCCTCAATGTCACCCTGCAGATTACCCTGTCTCAGATTAAAGACATGGTGAGTGCATACACATATTTCACTACCATTCATATCGTACAGTACCGTGCAAAAATAATGCATAAAACTGTTTCTCTCAGTACTGAGTGTTTATTTCCTGTAAAAACATCACGGTACTCCAAAATAAGTCAGGGGCTTGTTTCAAAATGCATTACACACCCTAAAACAAGAATCCATGGGGTTTATTTTCTTAAGTTATTCATTGTTGCTTGTGGGCAAATGGTGCTGTTGCTATTTATATGGGCTCTTACAACATAGTACAGTGTGTGATTTCTTTTTGATGCTCTGTGTCTGAAATAACACTGATATTTAGCAATTATTCTGTAGATTAGACTATATTTAAGCTATATTTAGGGTAGCACTTTGGCGCAGCAGTAAGTGTTGCAGTCACACAGCTCCAGGGACCTGCAGGTTGGGGTTCAAGTCCTGCTGCGGGTAACTGTATGCGAGGAGTGTGGTGTGTTCTCCCTGTGTCTGCGTGGGTTTCCTCCGGGTGACAGTCTGTGAGGAGTTTGGTGTGTTCCTTCCTTGTGCCCAGTGATTCTGGTTAGGCTCCGGACCCACTGTGCCCCTGAACTAGATAAGCGGTTACAGAGAATGAATGAATGAAAACTATATTTATATTTTGTATTACAAATTATAGCTACATTACATATTACTTATCTCCTTTTTTATTAGTTATTTTCTCTACTGTATTTATATTAGATCTTTATCTCCATTGCTGAGAATGCACAAAAAGCAGTGCTACCAAAAAGTAGTTGGCTGACTTTTTTTAATGGCTCAATTAATACGACCTTATTCAGAGAAATAGCAATGCATTTTTCATGATCATGTCTCAGTTGCTTCAAAAACTCACCATATCGAAATGTGTGCAGATTGAAGTGAACTTCAATGACCTAATGACCTCATTATAATTCAGTGTGTGTATGTACCTAGAGAGTGTTTTGTTGGAGACACAGTTAAAGTGGGAGAGTGTAATATCAGTATACTAGTAACCAGATACACACTTGATCTTACCTGAGACCTGAGGTGTCACATTTATGAGTCTGTGTTTGTGTTTAAATGTGAGCAATTCTTCACATGCATTAGACACACAACCGGAGCAGTGGGCTGCCACTGAACCTGTGACCCTTCAGTCTCATGCTCGCTTCTCTAAGCTCAAGGCCATGGTTGCCTTAAGCTTATTTGTATGTTGTGTTTGTATTTGTACAGGATGAGAGGAACCAGGTGCTGATAGCATATCTGTGGATCAGACAGACGTGGTATGATGCGTATCTGAAGTGGGATAAGGAGATGTATGACGGTCTGGAGGTCATCCGCATCCCCAGCAGCTTGGTGTGGAGACCAGATCTTGTGCTGTATAACAAGTACGCCCCTACGTTCACCACACACACACACACACACACACACACACACACACACACACACACACACATATATAAAACAAAATCAAGGACAAAAAATATTACAGAGTGCTCACTTTTGGCTGTGGTGGTAAGCCCTTACTGAGGAATCCTAATTATAAAACTGTGATGAATTTTTCAGTTGAATAATTCGGTTTAAATAATATTTGTAAAAACAACTTTAATGTTTAAGGATTAATGTATAGAACTGTGCAAAATGAGAGATTTCATTCCATTTATATCATTTCCAGTCATACAACCTTTAAGTGCAAGGTTTTTTTACCTTGAGGTTAAATATTATTAAAGCAGTGGCATAAGATTAAACAGTTTTTAATTCCGTCACTGAGATGTGGATTGATGTGAAAAGCACTGTAGGGGAACACAATATCTCAGTTTTCTACTTTCAAAATGTTACTGTTTCTGTAGTAAAGCAATAATGTAGTAATGTGTGTGTGTGTGTGTGTGTGTGTGTGTGTGTGTGTGTGTGTGTGTGTGCAGGGCTGATGATGACCTCTCTGAGCCCGTGGACACTAATGTGGTTTTGCGATACACGGGAGAAATCACCTGGGATGCTCCAGCAATCACAAAAAGTTCATGTGTTGTGGATGTTTCTTACTTTCCCTTTGACAGTCAACAGTGCAACCTCACCTTTGGATCCTGGACCTACAACGGCAACCAGGTACACACTTACTATACCAAATAAGTACACAAGTAGTACAAAAACAGACCGTACATATGGACTCCATATACATTCGTTCATTATCTGTAAGCACTTATCCAGTTCAGGGTCACGGTGGGTCCAGAGCCTACCTGGAATCATTGGGCGCAAGGCGGGAATACACCCTGGAGGGGGCGCCAGTCCTTCACAGGGCAACACAGACACACTCACTCATGCCTACGGACACTTTTGAGTCGCAAATCCACCTGCCAACGTGTGTTTTTGGACTGTGGGAGGAAACCGGAGCACCCGGAGGAAACCCACGCAGACACAGGGAGAACACACCAACTCCTCACCCGGAGCAGGAATCGAACCTACAACCTCCAGGCCCCTGGAGCTGTGTGACTGCGACACTACCTGCTGCGCCACCATGCCGCCCGCCATATACATTTTCACATAAATTTAACAAAGAACCAATTAATTGGAAAAGAATATGGTGAAAACCCACTACAAGATGAATGAACACAACCAGAAGAATTGTTAACAAGCCAATTAAAGTCCTGAAAATCACATTCCAGTCACACTGTTTAGCATTAATTAGACCTTCTCTTCAATCTGATTCAAACCCTCAGGTGGACATCTCCATGGGCATGAACAGTGGTGACCTGTCTGACTTTGTGGAGAACGTGGAATGGGAATGTCACGGAATGCCGGCTACTAAGAACGTGATCATGTACGGCTGCTGCTCGGACCCATACCCGGACATCACATACACGGTGCTCCTGAAGCGCCGTTCTTCTTTCTACATTTTCAACCTGCTGCTCCCCTGCTTTCTCATCTCCTTCCTGGCTCCGCTGGGCTTCTACCTGCCAGCTGACTCTGGGGAAAAGGTCTCTCTGGGGGTCACTGTGCTGCTGGCCCTCACCGTCTTCCAGCTGGTGGTGGCCGAGAGCATGCCTCCATCTGAGAGTGTGCCACTGATAGGTGAGGGAGACTGGGAGATGCGATGTTAGAACGTTGTATGTTCTTTAGTTGTGCATTAAAGCAATGAGAGTTCCTAATGAGGCTAATGCGGTTCTGTATAAAATAACCTAGGCTTCAAGATGGTTGCCACTACTGTTTTATATTAATTTATATAGAGAACAGCATTTTAAAAGGTATAGAGGGTTACTCACTTGGATAATTCTCCACCATCCAGTCATCTTGCCCCAACAAATTCATTCATTCATTATCTGTAACCCTTACCCAGTTCAGTGTCGCGGTGTGTCCAGAGCCTACCAGGAATCATTTTTGCGCAAGGCGGGAATACACCCTGGAGGGGGCGCCACACACACACACACATACATACACACTCCTACAGACACTTTTTGAGTTGCCAATCCACCTACCATCGTGTGTTTTTGGACTGTGGGAGGAAACCGTATCGCCTGGAGGAAACCAACGCTGACACAGGGAGAACACACCAACTCCTCACAGAGGAGCGGGATGCAAACCCACAACTTCCAGGTCCCTGGAGCTGTGTGACTGCGACACTCCCTGCTGCGCCACCGTGCCACCCCCAACAAACTCACTACTACTATAAATAATTTTGTAGAGGCATGAGGCAAAACCTTTTTTATTTGCATTATTTGCACACTTTTTTATTTTGATTAAATACAGATATAGACTTTAAAAAGTGTATACTGATGATTAACATTTGCTGGTTCTTTACTCACCTATTGTACATTTATTCCCATGCATTCCATTAAATGTGTTGTTCATTTTCTAATTTGCATGATCTAATCAATTTCAAACACATTCAGTCAGGCTGAGGTCTGAGTGTTTGTGGGGGTTTGTCCAATGTTCAGAGGACACCAGCAGTTTTTTTGTTTGATTTACATGATTCTTCTTTCTTTAAAAGAGATTTTTGGATGGTCTATAGTTTTAATCAAGCCAAATATAGTTTGGGCTGAGAATGAATCAGCTTTAAAACTGTATGAGTGATTCACCAGAATAATCAAATGAGTGAGTCACGATGGAACTGTTCATTTCACATGATTCAGTCTTTACTACAATGGGTGGAAACCGACTGAATCAGTGAATCATTGTTCTGTTGTTGTTTCAGGGAAATATTACATCGCAACCATGACCATGATCACAGCCTCTACCTCTCTGACAATCTTCATCATGAACATCCATTTCTGCGGAGCTGAAGCCAAGCCCGTTCCGCAGTGGGCTAAAGTCCTCATCATCGGCTACATGAGCAAGATCTTCTTCGTTTATGAGACTGGAGAGAACTGTGCATCCCCCATAGGACAGGACGAAGACATGGAGGAAGATCACTTCAAGGAGTCTCGAAGGAACCCAAACCAAAACCAGAACCAATACCAGTGCAGACGGCAGCACCTCCAGCCCAATGAAAAGCTGAAGGATCCTCCAAGTCCTGTAGGTCTGAACCCTTACCACCATGGTCAGCAACCACAGCCACAAGCGTCCATCTCTGGGGACCAGATCACGATTTCTGCCCATTTCTGCCAGGCCTCTGGGAAGGCTGAGGGTTTTCAGAATGATGCTGTTTTGAAGGATACAGCATCTTCCTGCTGCCCTGAAGACGAGAAGCAACCCACCACATCTCTGACCTTTGATCTGTGCATATTCTGTGGTCGGCGTAGTAGTGGTGACATTCTTGGGCTTATGGGAAGTGATTCCAAGCTGGTCAGTAACGTGGAGTACATTGCAAACTGCTTCCGGGAGCAGAGATCCACCTGTCTGAAAGTGGCTGAATGGAAGAAGGTGGCCAAGGTGATGGACAGATTCTTCATGTGGGTCTTTTTCATCATGGTCTTCCTGATGAGCATTCTCATAATCGGCAAATCACAGTGAGAGCAAAGCAATGGCAGATCACTGCAGAAGCAGTTCTCATGTAAGTGGTTTATTAGCAATGTTTAGGATACAATACACTTTACTGGCCACTTTGGAAACCCCTACCATGTAGATCCATCTTGCTGATGTATAGTTAGTGGCTGTAGATGACATGTCAAAATATGTGAGTAAATATGTAACTAATATATATATATGAATGCCTTGCAGCCCATACAAAACACTTGCATAAAAAAAATGCTCTTGTATATATATATATATAAGGGCCGATTTTTATGTATGTGTTTTGTATGGGCTGCAAGGGATGTATATATATATATATTAGTTACATATTTATGTATATATATATCGGATGGCGGCACGGTGGCGCAGCAGGTAGTGCCGCAGTCACACAGCTCCAGGGACCTGGAGGTTGTGGGTTCAAGACCCCCTCCTGGTGAATGTGAGAAGTTTGATGTGTTCTCCCTGTGTCTGCTTGGGTTTCCTCCAGGTGCTCTGGTTACCTCCCATGTTCCAAAAACACACATTGGTAGGTGGATTGGAGACTCAATAGTGTCCATGTGTGAGTGTGAATGTGTGAGTGTGTGTCACCCTATGAAGGACTGGCACCTCCTCCATGGTGTGTTCCTACTTTGCGCCCAGAGATTGTGACCCAACCGTGACCCTGAAGTGGTTACAGACAATGAATGAATGTTCATTAATATATTTAGGTATATTAAAAGTAAGAACAAAGCTGGCTCAAGGCTTAAAGTAGAGTGAAAATAAAAGGTAGGGGTTTCTATAATTACTGGACTAATTAGTGGACAGTGAATAGTAATCCAAGGTGAAGGGTTTCTAAAAAAGTGGCTGAATGAAAGTGCAAAGTGTTCCCAATAAAGTGGAAGTACAGTGTAGGTTTTTTTTAAAGTGACCTGTGAGCTGTAATACGAGACATGAGATTCTGATAAAGTGGAGAGACAAGCCAAATGGTTCAACTAAAGTGGTCAGTGAATGGACGTCCAAGGCAGGTTCTTCTAATGAAATGCATAGTATTGCATTGTAGCATGGAAGTACAAAGCTGGGGTATTAGTGCACATACACACACAAATACACAAACACATCCATAAACAGTGCACCTGGTGTATATCAGATAGCCGGGTGTGAAACCGGACTCTTATTCACGCTCCCGCTCCTGTGCTCTCGGCCCATAGTAATTATTTTTGTACCAAAATCAAAAGTGCTGCATTGTTAATGGCGGGGCCGGGAGGGGTAAGCCAATATGAGCATGAATTATGCAGCTTAATGTACCTCTGAGCTCCAGCTCAGACCCATCAGCCACCTCGGTCGTCCTTCCTTTGGCTCCTACCACACACAAACATCAAAGGTTTACTCGTGATGGCACACTCCAGAGCTGCTGTCCAGTTTATTTGTATGTTTATTTATTTAATTTTTTGCTTGTCTGTTTGGTAATACTCTCTTTACAATTAGATAATCACCTCAATATGAATCCCTTCACTTATGGGAGTGGCTGTGATCTAGAACTAATTTTCCAACATCAGTACATAACCTCTCTTGTGTTCCCATGGCTGAATGCATTACAATCATTACAGAATTGTTCCATGATCCAATGTAAACCTTACTGTAAGTGGTCAGCCTGTGCTGCCAGCAGGGGGCGATGGCAGAGGCACTGCTATTCTGGGAGACTCAGAATACTAACTTAATGAGTGGCAACCAGACGGGCCGCCAGGTGCATTTAAGGCTGTGGCACACAGTACACTTTTGTCGAGGGGTGACTGGTATTGTATTCCGAGGCTGTTGAAAAGAAAAAGGAAAGAGAACAAAATAATATATAAAGAAAATAAAACTAAAATAAAGAAGAAATAGAAAATCAGTCTCTTTTCTGTGCTTCTGTTTTGGTTTTTCATTTTGGTTTGGGCAGCCTATGGCCACGCCATTTTTGTGTCTCTCTTGGTGTTTTTTTTCCCGCCTTTTTTCCAGAAAGTTTCCTCAGAGGTGTGTAATTTCGCCCACTGCCGTCTCTGTGCTGGTGGCGCTGTTGTAAGGAATTGAAGGTTGCTGGTTCAAATTCAGCTTGGAGTGACCCCTCCTCCCAAGGTGCACAAAACATTCACTGCCCCGACATTACATCCCTTTTAATTATTATATACGACAAAATAAATACCTCAATTTAACAGTGCTTACAAGACCCATTCACATGGGATTCCTTCTCTGCGCTTGGGGCCCGTTAGGTCGTGACATACTCTCGCCCAAAACAACTGCACCGCTATGTGTTACTCACACCTGGTTAATGGCTTATAGAATATAAAATAATATGTTACAATTTTTAGGCATTTTTATTCTTTTGCGTTGTGGCTTTGTAGCATTAGTCCTACGATGAGAACCTTGCAGGTACAGCCATCCTTGGCTGGCACTTTAATTCTAAAGAACTGTAGATGCCTTTCAATAGGATTAGTCTTTTATTAATCACTGATAAAGCTCTAACATAATTACAGGAATACATTTTAGTAGCTGAGTAAGAGATTTACATATTAAGGCATACATACGCTATTTCCAAGTTATATTTTGGAACCTTAATTTATTCGGATGGTTTGTGCTTGACAATGAGAGAAAATGGAAATTGTGTTGGGCGTTGCCCTCAGTGACCCCAAGACTGAGGCAGTTCTGTATGTCCTCCACTAGAGGGAAGCATCCTCCACCCTCCAGAGTTTTTTTTTTTTTTAGAAGAGTAATTGTTTTGTTCGCATGAACCGTACTGAGCAAAATCAGAGACCACTCTTTCATTTCCAGTCAAAAAGGCCACCAATAGAGCAACATCTATTCTAGTTCATTTGTATTATGCCAGAAGTGGAACATAGCCACATGCTATCAATTTCATTTAAGTTAAATAAAATAAATTTATTATTAAATGAAGGGTTTATATGTTTAGTTAAGCCCAATAAAAATGGTAAGAAATTAGAAAGAAAAATCTGTTTGTGAGGTTTGACTGAGACGGGGAAACTGACAATAATTTGGAAAATAAAGCTTGTGACGCCACGTTTGACTGGTTATGAAATTAAGTGTGGTTATACTGACCATATGTAAGAAAGTGTGTGTGTGTGTGTGGCATGCTAATACCAATACTAGTGAGACTAATGGGATGAAATGGCAAGTGATCAGTAGTCTGCAGCAGATGGAAGTGTCCAGTTGTGAGCAAATCTTATAGCTGTGGTCCATCTCAGCAATCATTTATTATTCACCCACATGAAAACTGGCCAGCGTTTTACACTGCTGGGGTCACATCTGCTTTGAGCAGGAGTCACACCTCCACAAATCATCCTGAGGGGTCATTATGTGGAAGAGGAGCTTGAGCAAAAGTTACACCTCAACTCATCATCCATAATGAGAGAGAGAGAGAGAGAGAGAGAGAGAGAGAGAGAGAGAGAGAGAGAGAGAGAGAGAGAGAGAGAGAGAGAGAGAGAGAGACAGTTAATGATGGGGAAGGTAGTACAGTATTAAGGCCGGTTAACTGCAGGATGATCCTTGTAGGCTATAATCATTGGGAGGCAGTCGGGGAGAGTGCTGAATTACAGAGAACTGCTCTAGCATAAAAGCATCCACCTGTTTCTATTCACATGATGACTATGACTGAACGAACTGATAGAATGGCTTTCATCTGTATTGTTTAGGGAGACTACAGGGGGGTAATGAAAATGGCTTGTTTACAGTTTATAAAAGAGGTGAAGTGGGAAAGTGTGAATAGGCTCAAATGCTGAATTTCAAGAGCACCTTTAGGACCCATTTCAGTGTTGTTTCAGAAATGACCCACTTCAACTAACTGGAAAAAAACAAACCTTGTGCATTTGTGGCTCTCAAACTGTGGTATTCAAAGCATCCTTAGGTGGTAAGCCAGATGACATCTGAAAATGTACTGCATTCACTGAAAAAGGATTTGTTGAATAATTGAAAATGTAAGGTTTTCATGTGTAAACTTCAGTCTCTTCCAGGGTTTTTATAATTCTGTTTAAATAAAAAAAATATTTGTGTTTTGCATAAAAAATACAACATGGGCAAATAACATTTTAAAGACCTGAAGCATTGCACATCCACAAAGAATACTGTCAGTCCAGGTTCCAAATCCCAATAAATATCTTTATGCTAGCTTGTGGATTGTAAAAGGTAAGCCACACAGAATGGATGAAGATCTTTATTTACTTGCCCAAGAGACACCACGACCACTATCTGCGTTTCCTGTAATCCTCATTTTAAAAAGACACTAATGTCTGCCTTCATAGACCGTCCAATCAGAAGATTTTAGGCTACTTCACCACGCCCCCTTCTCACTCAAGCGAGCCAATCAGAGTAGGGGAGGGCGGGACTAGTTTGTGAACGAAACGCAAACCACGTTTCGCCACGCCCGGACATTTTTTAAGTCTAAAAAAGAGGACATGTCCGGATAAAAGAGGACGTCTGGTCACCCTACAGTTATACCTTCACCACTCGCCTGCACCCTAAAAGCCCCAACTTCAAATCACACCAGCTGTGTTCCAAATGGTGCACTCGTGAACACCACTTTGATTGGTAAAGTAACAATAACAAATGGGACACCCTATAGCCTCACGGCTCTTGCGTGCTCTAGGGCGTCCTAGTTTCATTATATCCATTAAAGGAGTGCCCATGTATGTCCTCTCTGAACACTTACTCTGGCTTTTGGTAAGGTCTGCCAGGATGTGGGCTTAGGTCTATTTCCCAAAATGCAATGAGTTAGAGTTGTTTATTAATTGCACTTGTCAATGAAGAAGCATTTTGCTCTAAACCTGAACTGAGTCATTGAGAATTGCCAGACACCTGCTAACGTCACCACAGTGTAGACTTAGGACTTCATTTGGGACAGGGCTTGAAAAACAGCGCGGAACATCGGGGCACGCCCCCCTTATTTGCATAAAGTTACTATGGTAACCAGAGCTGCGCGTTCCAGCGGGTCGTTGTGTTTGTGGTCGCCAGCGGCTGCTCTAACTTGGCTGAAGAATGTTCTGGCAAGTTTTCAGGGTTTATTCGACCAGAGCAAATAAAAAAAAAGGTTTAATTCAACACAAGTCGAATAATACTTTGAAATTAAGGAACATTTGGCTGTATATTTGGCCGCCCTTTGGAGAAGGAAGTATGAGAGCCTGAGATTTAATATTAGTGAACCGCTAAGTTAACGTAAGACATGATAAGGTTAAATTCTCCAGAATAACAACAGTCGGGGTTAAACATTACCGTGTGGGCTATGGTCTCATGTCTGGAAGAAAACACGTTTGCTGAAGATTTTCTGCTGCCTCGCTTTCGTAAGTACAAGTTTCTGGATCTTTTTTCGTTTGTTTACAGCTTGTTTAAACTCTCTGTATTAAAATGTAAAAAAAAAAAAGCCAAATTACAGCTGCTGCGCTTATATTTATTATTTGTAAATAAAAGTTGATGAAAGCCAGCTAAATCATTTATTGTCAATGTACTATTCTGAATTAAGAGAACCTCCATTTTGTTAAATTTAAGAAAAAAAAAACTGGTGACATCCTTTCAAAATAAATTAATGCTTGGAAAAACTTCATTTGTGTGAAACAAATATTTAATGTGTGAACAACACAAAAAAGCATGGGACCAACTAAGCTAAGTGGTTTGGGAATGATTTAAGGCATGAGAACAACATAAAAATGTGCGAGCACAAGTTAATAATGTGTGAGAAGAACTATTTATTAGTGACCATAAAACCTTTCCCCAGACAGGCACCATTTTGAAAAAGGCACTCGGCGGGTATTTCTAAATTGTGAAAAATGGGATTTGGATTAATACAAATTTAAACATGGCTGCTTACCATCAACTCCATCCACAGCTGACTGACCACAGCTTAAAATATTTCACTGATGAATCTAATAATATATTTTACATTGGAATGAGCGTAAAAACATGTTATTTAAAGGTGGTTATATTAATATAGCTTCAGGATTTTGGAGATCACTTCCTATCACTCACACACACCATGACTTGGGCCTATTTGAAGTCCTACTGTATCTTTTTAAATCCACATTCATGGAATATTTAAGCCTACATAAACATAATCAGCAGTCAGAACTGGGTAATAACCCTGGATGTGTTCCCTTCTGTTTATTTTCAAATGGTTATAGTTTAATTTCCATTTCATTCCTTTCATATTTAGCTCCTAATCTTTCATTTGGTTTCAATTTATTCTCTTTTGTTTGTTTAACTCGGCTGCTGCTCACACCTTTCGTTTGAGTTTATTTTAGAAGGAAAGCTTCCAAAATGAAATAGCAGAGTTAGTTGTTTCTATGCTGATAGATGGCCTGAATATATGAAGACTGCCCATTGCAGTTTTATTGGCAGCTCAGTTCTTCATATTTTATAGCTTGCTGGTTCTTGGGTCAGGACAGCGCTGTGGAACTACAGGTTGTTTCTGCCACACAGCTCCACATCTCAGGTCTCTATCTGAGTTTGATGTGTTGTTTGAGCTGGTTGCTCCTGTTCACTCCCAAACCACAGATTGGTAGGTAGCTTGGGTATCAAAAGAATTTCACAGGTGTGAATATATAAAGGCCCTGCGATGAACTGGTGCCATGTCCTGCCTTATGCTTCCAAGTGATTCCAGGTATGCTCAGGACCTACTGTAAGAATGAAGTGGTTTTGGAAAATGAACAATAATTCAAGGCTACAGCTGTTGCAAACATCTGTGAAAACATGATTCTTCAGTTTATAGATAATGAAACCTTCCTTCTGATGATGTTGTGTGAGAGGGAGCGTTCAAAATTAATATTAAAAATGATTGCTAGGTAATATGAATACCCTATTACAGCTATATAACTGCAATAACTAATTATTGATATGTAAATTATTTAATAGTTGATTTTACTGTATAATAACCAAGTAGCCGGCTGTCTTTATTGTACTTTAGTTTAGCTTCTTTTCTCTGGATGAAAAGATTAAAATGTCCTTAGCAACATTTTTGTGCAGCTGGAATATCATGACAAATAACAAGTTAACTTCTATACTTCACACAGTGGCTGTATAAAAGTATAAATACCAGAGAACCCAAGATGGTGAAACAAGGAGCTTCTCATCGCTCCTCCTCACACTCTTCCAAACATCAGCCACACATCTCCAGCTTCAGCGAGCTCTCCTTGCTGGATCCACACAAAGCCCCGCCAGTCTCTGGAGTTATGAAGCCCCATCTCCCTTCTGTCCAGATACTGCCTGAACCATCCATCTCAGGGGACGGTTCAAGCCACATCCCTGACCACGTTTATCTCCATGCTGCCGCCATCTTCCAGAACAACCATCTTGAAAAAGCCGCCACCCACAGGGTCATCAGTTATGGGAAGAACAATGGGGTCAATGTGCCAGATGCCAAGAGTGAGGCGTCACAGCAAATGGCCTATGAGCTGGCCTTCAATACGCTCAAATGTAAGTGAGAAGAAATGTAAGGATGTGCTGAATGATCCATGCTGACCTGGTCCAAAACCTAGTCCCTCTGAGTAAATACAGTTACATAAATATGAACACATTCCTGAAATGTGCTGTGGATTATCTACATAGAAAAGCATTGCTTAATAGAATGATGCTTTGGAGAAGCTACATGTACGAGTAATGTAAGCATTCCCAGTAGCTGGTGTAGGCTAGAGAGGTGTAAATCCCACAGCGCTTGGCTGTGGAGCAGCAAAGCTGTTCTTTAGGGTAATAGTTCACCATCTAATGCATGTGGGATGAGCTGGAGAGGTGTTTTTGAACCTGATGTAACTAATGCTGTTGTGGCTGAATGCAATGAAATTCTCAATAGTTTAAAGGTTTCCCAGAGGGTGTATCTACAGCAAATGGGATCAAACTACAAAAAAAAATAGGAATAAGGTGTCCATAAATGTCCATGTCCCTGGGTTTCAGGTGACTGTGTATAGTAGCCACCATATTGGGTACCTACTGAGAAGGATATATCTAACATTTATGTGAGGAGTGAGTAACTGCAGTATATGTAGATCATTCAGCAATTAATTATAATGTTTGTGTTAACTTTTGTAATGTAAAAATTGAGTTTAGCTGCTACTGTGTATATGAAAAAGCTTGTTTCCATGAATGAAAATGCTTGAAAGGTAGTAGGGTGGGAGTGTCTAAATCCAAGCTGAGGTTTCAGAGCACATGTCATTCAAAAATCAGCTGACCAATGGAGATTCAAGGTCAATGCTTTCTAAGACCCACCCCACTTTGCTCTTGGGACCTGGAGGTTTTGGGTTCAAGTCCCGCTCTGGGTGAGTTTGGTGTGTTCTCCCTGTGTCTGTGTGGGTTTCCTCCGGGTGCTACAGTTTCCTCCCGCAGTCCAAAAATATATGTTGGTAGGTGGATTGGCGACTTAAAAGTGTCCATATGTGTGAGCGAATGTGTGCGTGTATATGTCCTGCCTTGTGCCCAGTGATTCCGTGTAGGGTCCGGACCCACCGTGACCCTGAACTGGATAAGAGGTTACAGACAATGAATGAATATATACACATATATTATGTTTTGAAAATGGTGTCCAAAAAAATAAAATAAGCAGAAGCAAATAACAGATTCCAGAAGCAAAAATTCACATGACTTCAACCCATGGATAGTTTATATTCTATTGTGTGAGAATGAGATGCCACAGAATAGTTTAATCTCTTTCTTTTAAAGGTCACAGAAAACCCAACCCCGGCCCTCAGGTATTATCAGTGGGAACGAATGTCAGTGTGGAATGAAACAAGCTGTGCGTGTGTGTGTGTGTGTGTGTGTGTGAGTGGGTGGGTGCGTGTTGTGTTTGAGCAGGATAGATTGCAGTGAGGCTCATTGGCAGGCAGAATTGAGTTTTGATAGGTTGATTGAGGGAAGGAAGGAAGGAGAAGTTGCCATGCCTTAGAGGGATCCCCCTACCCACAATGCAGCAAATCAATTGGGCCAATCATCTGCAGTCTGAGCGGCCTGGAGGGAGTCAGGGGTCTCTAACAGCAGAGGAGTGGTAACCACGGAGATAAGAGAGATTAGTAGAGGATGTGGTGGCGAGGCAGATAGATGGGGGCATTGATCTCTGCCTCTCAGCTCAGGAGAAAACACTCTCTCAGCCAGCAAGGCCCCCACGTCTCAGCATGGATTTACACTAAGCCTACGTTTCCCAGAATGCCTTTCTGCTGTCAATCTTGACAAACTCTACGGATTCATCCATATTTATTTCTGTAGTTGTAGCTTGACGTTATATCTTTAAAAGCAGACTGTTTTCATCTGGATCTTTTCAATAACCACTTTCTAGTGTTTATTGTCTAGACTGTCCTGTTTTGTAAATTTATATGTAATAACATTTTTCCATAACAACACTGACAACAGAAGTCCAAATAATTTAAAAGAATAATGGGTAATAGTTTTAACTTTAAAGTTTCCGTTTCAAAATCATTGTGATGCACCTCTGACGTTGGCCTCAGCACTGCAGAAACTGCACTATGTAACTATTGGATGATGGTAGGAACCCCCCTTGATTTCAGGACAGTGCTGTGAAAATTAATTATACTCTACAACTGTTTCTATAATTGTTCCTTCTACATTCCTTTAACATGTTTTTTAAATGGTTTTTAACATTTAAATCTGAACAGTGAGCACAGAAATTGCCTTTTAATTTTAACTTGATAATAACTCATAATGCAGGCTCAGAACTGCAGTGACATACTATATTTCCAACAATACAATGTCAAAAAGAGTAATTATATTATAACAAGAATTTTTACTTCAATTTTGTGTGTGTGTGGGTGGGGGGTGTCCATGCTTTTGTATCCACACCAATGAAAGTTTGTACACCACTCTGGATAAGTGCATCTGCCTAATAAAGTCAGTGAAAATTTTCATGGCTGTACAGTTGTGAGCCAGCATTGGCCATTGAAGAATATACCAAAATATATACTCAAATCAGATCAATCAAATTAATTTATATTGCGACTTTTACAACTCACAAAGCAGCTTCACATAATTAGTAACAGAACAGAACATTTAAATCAAACGCTGATGCAAGCAAGCCGAAGGCGACTGTGGCAAGGAAACACTCCCTCGAGGCTGGAGGAAGAAACCTTGGGAGGAACCAAGACTCACAAAGGGGATCCATCCTCCTCTGATCAAACTATAGATTGAAATTTAAATTATCACCAGTTAAGTGTCATTATGCTACAGTATAATAATAATAATAATAATAATAATAATAATGATAATAATAATAGTAGTGACATCAATCTGGGGGCATAATAATAGAACCTCAGATTGGAAGCATCAGACAGAGTCTATTTCTACTTCAGTGTAGTTGATCATGGTGATACTAAAGGTGGAATGTCTCCAATTTCGGGAAACTGCAAACTGCATGGGAGTAAACGCAGACAGAAAGTGCTACAAAACTAAACAACTGAGAAATGATTCAAATAGTAATTCAAACAGCTTAAAGTTTACAGGCAAGTTAATCTTCAGCCGTATTCAAATAAGTTGTTTTTTTCCCATAACCATTCAATTCCACCTCAAAGAAACTTGGGGAGGTAAACAAACCAGAGAGAACAGTGTTTCCTCACAATCATAGTTTAACTTTCAGTTAAAACAGTGTAAAAAGATTTTTATTCCAGGTCATTTTCGAGCATTTCTAGTAGTTCATCGTGAAATTTTCACACCGTGTGAAGGGCAACTGCTTTTTTTCAAGTCATAAACTAAAAATCGACTAAAATGACTCTGACAAATGTTTTTCTGAGAAGTTGCCATTGTGGAGTTCTCATTGTGGACACAGGCATTGGGATGCTCTGGCCTACGGTCACCATGCCCAGTGCCCAAGTGTCGTCTCATGGGATGTAAACACAGCCAGAGAAACTTTAGACCTTTGGGTCAATAATAAACATACAGCAGCATTTGAAAACAGCCTAGGAATTTTATATTGAACAGATTTGAGCAGTCATTTTATTACAGGTCCTAACTGATGATTATAGTCAATCCTGACATCCTAAAATCAATAGACTCAACCTAGAGATGCATTCAAACACAGATGGGTTTTTACACCACACTGTATGTATATATGCATGTTAGAGTGTGTGTGTGTGTGTGTGTGACTGAGGATAAGGATGACTGGACTGGTATTGATTTGGGGTGTGTTGCTTTTGAGATCTTGTCCCCCTCCTCCAGCGAACACATTTAAATGAGCAGACACACCTGGGATAGCAGCCTAATCACCTCTATATCTGCAACAAGGCAGAAGCATGCTCCAAAATCAATAGCTTGGGACACACACACACACACACACAGAGGTTTCTTGGCATATATTGCACCTCCATATTAACATGCATCACACACATCCACATAAAAGCCTGTGTGCCCTAATGCACATATGCACCCCCCCACCACCACAACACACACACACACACACACATGGACCACACACATAGCAGCAGGGGAATGACAATGATGTAAAATGGAAGTGAGGCAGATTGCTTTCAATGATGCCTGAGAGGCAAATCAAACGTGAAAAAAGGCAGCGGGCTTTAATATTGATCACATGATTATCACTTTCATCTGTCGTCCACTGCACAGAGGACAGAGTGGACTGTGGTCCTGTAGGCAGTAGGACTGAACAATATGTACAAAATACCCTTTTTGTAGGGTAATACTTTATACAGTTGCCTATTGTAATGCGACTTGCACTTTGGAAAACCATTCAGTTCTTCAGTCTCCATAAAAGCAATGGAATTGGATGCTGCACAAGAGCCCAAGACCACCGTGTTGAAAGAGTGAACCTTTTGGATGATTTAAAGCTTTTGTAGTGAATCATGATTTAACCATATTAACCTGTGTAGTTAATTATGACTAATTACATTTGTCTTTTTTAGCTTTGATTAATGTGGAAGACCAACTACCAAAGTGGAGCGTTAGTAGGCAGCCAGTGTGTGTGTGTGTGTGTGGAATTAAACTGGTGATGTGGAGAGATTCGGTCAGCAGCTCCTGAATGAGAATCCAGATAGAAATATCACCAGAGACTCTTTGACATTCTCTCTCTCTCTCTCTCTCTCTCTCTCTCTCTCTCTCTCTGTATCTTCCCCACTCATTTATTCGCTCACCCTCTCTTCATTTCTCTTTCTGTCACTTCATCACTCACTTTCTTGCTTTCATTACAAACTCTAGCCATGCTTGCCTTTTCTACTTTAGTCACCCTCACTTTCGCCGTCTATCTCTGTCAGTCTGTATTTCTGTCCGTCTTTCTCTGTCCACTGCCTCCCTGCAGCTCCCCTTTTCTCCATCATCTTCATCCTCCCTGTCCTTGATCTCTGATAAGATGGAGGCGTTTATAGTCTCAGGCTCTATCATGCTCTGTGGAGAACGTTTGGTTTTCTGGGCATGTATTGCTCCCTTGTCTAACATTACAAGGAAATTACATTACATGCAAATGAGCCCAGGTGTGAATGAAAAGGGCAGCGATTCGATTGGCCGGATGACCTTGCCTGGCTGGCCGATTACATCCCACGAGTGCGATAGCTTTCTTTTTGTGCTTATTGGCTGGGAGGTTCTGATTAGCTGGATTATTAGTGATGTACGTGTCATATGCTGGCCTGTTTTACATTTCTTTGAGCTAATCTTTGTGGATGATCTGGGGTCTTCTTACGGCTCTGCTCGGATCTCTGCTTGTAGAATAAAAGAAAGGGAAAGAAACCAGAAGCTTAAGGCCATCTTGCCCTTCAGCAGAACACTGCCCTTCAAAATATGATGTCCTTGCACTAGGGCAAGTAAAGCCTAAAATATTTATTCAAACGTCAGAGCTGTCAGGTGGATTTTGATGGGTTTTTTTTGTACTGTGTCTTACATAGGGGCTGGTGTTTTTATATAGACTACTGGGGCAAAGTCCTCCCCCCCTATTTTAAGGAAAAAAATCATTCATTCATTGTCCGAAACTGCTTGTCCAATTCAGGGCCGCGTTGGGTCCAGAGCGGGAACACACCCTGGCGGGGGGCGCTAATCTTTCACAGGGGAAAACAATCATCAATAGTTTAATTTCTGACAGTTGTTTCACTTGTTGTTAATTAATATCCAAAAATATAATTCTGGGTATTTGTGGGCACACAAGGTAAAAAAGTATTTACACCTACACAACACTATAGATTCACACTAGCAGTCTGTTATATCCATGAACTGTGCAGTGTGTACAAGGTTTAAAATGCCCCCAAGGGTTATAAATTTTACATTAATAGGCATGGAACTAAGCATTACAATTTGTTGTCTCGTATTTATTGTCAGATTCTGTGAAATTGACACTAATGAATACATAATTTTTGCCTATTTAGGATTATTTTCTCTTCATCAGTTACACAGATATCCTGATGTTTCATAGAGAATTGTCTTGCAGCATATAATGAGGATCACATTGTTATTGTAGACAACGTGTCATGATAATATTGTGTAGAGAGATGCCCTGTGGTTCCCACTCCTAGTAATTAGGTCAGTTTCTAAAATCTAATTTTACTGAAACTAATAAAGCTTTGAGAAGCAGCACTCGGACCTGTACCAAACTGACTCTCAAAGATTTAGCCTATGTATATCAGTCAGAGTTGTGCATTAAAGTGTGCCATTACCCATCAAACCACTTTTGATGTTACATTATCGCAGTCTGTATTAATGATACCATATGTCTCTGTTGAATGAAAAATGCTTCGTTTATATCGTCTGCTTCCACGTTCACCTTTGGACGTTTAAACTCATGGCTTCCATGAATGTGTCTTGAAGACTTGATGGATGTAGCAGAGAGAATTTTGCCAACATTTCCCCTTTTTCTGGTCATTGTGGTTGAGCTCGAACCTCTTTTGCAGGCCACATAAAGGGCTCCTCTTGGATGACTGCCTGTACAAGAAAGAGAACAAGAAAAAAGAGGAAGCTTTATGGCCATCTCGCCCTTGAGCAGAACAATGGTGTCTTTGCCTGAGCCACTTCAGTAAATATCAACCTGATGGTGATGTATAATACCTAACCCATCTAAACAACCTGATTAAAAGTCCTGGCCAGTATGGACCAATTCACTGCCTCTGTCCTCCACCCTGCGGAGATAAATGTGAGTGTGTAGTAGTGTATATGTGTGTGTTGTGAGTGATATAACGTGAGAGAGATTGGACCTGTGTGTCATTTAATTTGGTGTAAGAGAGAAAGGTATGTGTGTGCGTGTGTGTGTGTGTGTGTGTGTGTGTGTGTGTGTGTGATGTGCGCAACAAAGCACACATCTCAGAGATAAAAAAGAGTAATGGATCCCAGTCGATTGTATTCATCTGTCACCTCCTGTACAGTTTCGTTTTCTTTTTTTGTCTTTCATTGGTATTTTTCTCTCCTCTCATCCATCACTGGGTGCTCTGGCATTGTGCAACTCTAACTGGCTCTGATGACATCACACAGACCCCAGGACCAGGTTCAGACCTCTAGCTGCTTCCTGCAATGTTTTCAAAGCAAAAACTAAACATAGCACAAAAAGTAAGGAAACAAAAGGAAAAAAGGCTGGAAAGCCTGTTAAATTCCCTTTTAAATGGTGCCACATTTGTAAGGAACATGCATTTGTGGGATGAGCAGTGGAGCTCAGTATTACATATAATAATATTAAGGAGCTTATTACATTTAATAACTCAAAAGACATTAGTTTGGATCACACATATGGATATATATACATTTCGGATATTGCAAACCTTTCCTGTCACTGTATAGAAAAATGAGTCTGTGTGTATGTGGACATTAATTAAAACTCGGGTAAATTACCTTTTAATTACTTTCCAAGACAGAGTACTCCCCCAAATGCATTCATTCATTCATTATCTGTAACCGCTTATCCAATTCAGGGTCGCGGTGGGTCCAGAGCCTACCTGGAATCATTGGGCGCAAGGTGGGAATACACCCTGGAGGGGGCTCCAGTCCTTCACAGGGCAACACAGACACACACACACACCTAAGGTCACTTGAGTCGCCAATCCACCTACCAACATGTGTTTTTGGACTGTGGGAGGAAACCGGAGCACCTGGAGGAAACCCACGCGGACACAGGGAGAACACACCAACTCCTCACAGACAGTCACCCGGAGCGGGAATCGAACCCACAACCTCTAGGTCTGGAGCTGTGTGACTGCGACACTACCTGCTGCACCTCCTCCAAATACATAAGTTTCAAAATATAAGTGACTGAGTGTGTGTGTGTGATACACTGTGATGGACTGGAACCCTGTCCAGTATGTGTTCCCGCTTTGCCCCTAGAGAATCCATGTAGGGATGAAGCAGTGACAGAAAATTAATTAATAAAAAATAGAATATATTGTAATTTATTGCAACATATTCATTTTTGTATGATTTGTGCTGTTAGCACATCTGAAGCAGCGGGTTATTGGGCAGTAAGCTCTTCTTTCATGGCAGTGTGATAAAGTCTGTCTGGACAGTTAAAGCCTTTCTGGATTTATATTATTTTTAGCTTCGCTCTTTCTGCTCAGTTCTTATGGAGTTCAGCTCCACGTAGTCTCAGCCCCAGACGCTTTGTCCATAGGTTGACGGAGAGTCTGATACTTGAGTTTGTTAATCTGTCCTCACTGTCAGGATTCTGCTAGCTGCATTCTGATTGACTATCTGCCTCCTTCTACACGTCATGCCAAAATAGCTGACTTGTGATTGGTCCGTCTGCATATCGGTCACATTTGTTTTCCTCCAGAAGTAGGTTGTTCATTGCCACGTTATGTGATGAAAGGTACCAGACTCTGCCTAGACTCTGGCAATGCAAGGGGAAGACACAAGCACAAACATCCCCCAAGACATGCGAGCCCAGCCACTGCTATTGTTCAGACTGCTGTAACACAAAACAGCTCAACACGCTTGGAGGAGAACACTAACTGCCCTGTGCTGTTAAGTTCACAGTGTGAATACTTATTTCAAATCCTGTGCAAATTACATTACAAATAACACTAGCATTTCACTGATCAAACTTGTCTAGGGATTAAGTCTCAGATATGTGTTCTGTTCACAATACTCTGCTGGATTACTATCCATGTATTATTTTAATGTTATCCTAGTTGTGCTGAAAAATAATTAGCCCCACTTCAGCCCAATAATTAGCCCAGACCCAGAAGTTGTTAATACTTGACATGCAATGCGGCATCTGGCCTGAAGCAATCTCCCCACAAAGAGAATGATGAGGGAGGGAGCAGTGCCGGGTGGGTTTCGTAATGAGGGTCTAAATGCTTTTCTGTAAAACAGAGCGTAACGCTGTTTATTCAATAGCAGGGAAAGGGAAATTGTGTCTTCTTTAGTGTGATTGCACTGTGTTGGGTTCAGCCTTTCGTGCAGTAATGAGAGTGGGGTTAATGGCATGGGGGCGAAGAAGCATTTGGCCTCCACCCAAAGCAATGCATCAATGCAGGGTGCTGCTGCTGCTGCTGTGTGTGTGTTTGCACAAAGGGGCACACAATGGTATCATAGCTGTCTGGATTCAATGTAGAAAGCAAATTTATGGTAGTGTTTTTTCCAACATTGCTTTCACTATTAGTTGTTTGCCCTGTGTATACACACACACACACACACACACACACACAGTGATGCATTGATGTCACTGCAGATAAACGTTGTGTTTGTGGTTGTGGTGGCAACCTTTCTTTCATTTTGTCACCCTTCAGTGACAGACAGTGTGAAATCTCAACTGTCAATCATGATAAGGGTCTTATCTATAAACACACACACACAAACACACACACACAAACACACACACACACACACACACACACACACACTACCTGTTTTCTTTTTATAACTTGCTGTTTCTCACTTTTGTTTCACTGTTTCTTACTTATCCTCTCAATTGTTTAGCTCTTCCCCTCTTACACTCTTTGCTTTTTTTCCTCTCTTCTCTAGTTTCTGTTTTCTTTCAGTCTTTCACCTTCTTAAAAAACATCAGTGAAGTCTCTCCCTGTTTCTCTTTTTCACTCTTTTCACTTTTGAGATTTCGTTCCCATCTGTATTCTTCTGACAAAAGGAATGAACATCTCCAGTGTCTTTTTTTCCCACTGTAAATATGTGGTTTGAATTAGTGGTGCTCCACATGCCTGCTGCTGTTATTCTCCATTATGATTATGAGTGCATAACAATTAAAAAAAAAGCTAATTTCTAAGTTTTATCATTAGAAATCCAATATGTTTATAACAAAAAAAAAACCTTATATCATTATGGGCATTGTAGTTATTCATTGTTAGAAAGCTTGGTAATGGATGGTGGTTAAATCTTTTAATTCAACACTCGATTGAGCCCTGCTACGTTACCAATTTTGTTTTCTTTTGTTGCTAATTTCAAAGGTTTAATCAATCTATATTGTGTCTGTCCAGCAGCAGGGTTTATAAGGAGGCGTAATGAGAGATGGATAGGATATGCTATGAAACAGAAATGGAAACCCAGCAGTGACCATTGATTTGAACATTACTGAGGCTGCCAATTTTTGCATAGATTTGATTTGTACGTCCCAATTAATGTCACACATCACAGCAGCACACACATTTGTTTCCAAAAAAAGCAAAGAAAACCACATTTTTCATGATATGGAACTTTACGTCTCACACTTGCATCTACCACTTATGACATTGTGTCTAATCTAATCTTATCTCTCTCAGATCAAGAGCTGTTGGAGGACCTCCTGATTGACAGCTGCTTCTGTCTCTCCCAGCCAATGGTGAGTGGGCCAAGCAAAATGTGAAATGTGTTTTATATAAAGTTCAGTGTTTTAGTAGAAAATATTCAAGGAGCAATCAGTATACCAGTAAAATCTGTCTGTAATAAAGAGTAGAAATTATTAATAAATAATCACCTTTTTCAGTGTGTTAAAACTGCACATTATCATCCTAATTAATTTAGGGATCTGGAGTCTACCAACCAGGAAACTCATTCATTCATTCATTATCTGTAACCGCTTATCCAATTCAGGGTCGCGGTGGGTCCAGGGCCTACCTGGAATCATTGGGCGCAAGGCGGGAATACACCCTGGAGGGGGCACCAGTCCTTCACAGGGCAACACAGACACACACACATTCACACCTACGGACACTTTTGAGTCGCCAATCCACCTACCAACATGTGTTTTTGGACTGTGGGAGGAAACTGGAGCACCCGGAGGAAACCCACGCGGACACAGGGAGAACACACCAACTCCTCACAGACAGTCACCCGGAGGAAACTCACGCTGACACAGGGAGAACACATCACACTCCTCACAGACAGTCACCCGGAGGAAACCCACGCAGACACAGGGAGAACACACCAACTCCTCACAGACATTCACCCGGAGGAAACCCACGCGGACACGGGGAGAACACACCAACTCCTCACAGACAGTCACCCGGAGCGGGAATCAAACCCACAACCTCCAGGTCCGTGGAGCTGTGTGACTGCGACACTACCTTCTGCGCCACCATGATATTTCTGTATTCTGTCAGAAAAAATGGGATAAAACCAGCCGTTCTGATTCAGTGCTGTGTTCTACATAGAGTTCAGACACTTTAGAATTGCACCACCCTGCCATCTGAGTCTGTCCAATCACAGTGCTGGACCCTCATTTATGTACAAGAGCAAAGACAATGTTAAATGGAGAAAAACATATACAATGACCGAGGAGAAATAAGAGCACTGAAAACCAGAACGGAGAAGAAATTGAACCAAGCCAAAATGGCTAAAAACCAGAGCTTCTGCTCCTCGCTCCTCACTGCTATAAACTTGGGTCCTACACAGCAAATTCCCCAGTGTTAAATCAACACTATTGGTGTTAACTTAACTCTGAGAGTGTTTAGTTAACACTAATGGTGTTGAGTTAACATTGGTGAATTTACTGTGTAGTGAACAGTGAGCGGCTCATTGTCACTTAAAGGAACATGCACTGAAAATGGCCGTTCTGAATGGGGCTGTTTAGATGGGATGTGTGTGGGAGGGGGTGCTGCTGTGGTGTTTTGACCAAAACATATAAGAGATGCTTCATTAAGACCCAGAAGTGTAGGAAATGTGGAATTATATTTCATCGTTAAGATTTCATGAGTTTATTAGTATCAGGAATTATTGATGTATCAGTTTAAAAGAGATGTCAATATAAGTTCTGCCTGTGGTATTCCAGGACTGCTAATCGATACCAAAGGCAACTAATTAAAAGACCGAATTGACTGATATATTTACATAAAAATAACCTAAACGTTTTCAGTACTGGTTCAGATTGAAGTAGTTGTTCAGTGCTGAGGTGTGGACTCACAAGCAGAGTTAATCATATAGTGTAAATCCAGATAAGTTAAAATTATCTTTGCAAGTGTAGAGCAGTTTAGAAGCAGAGCAGGTTTACCTCCACCGGCTCAGCTCACACACACACACACACACTCTGCTCTGAGTGCAGAATGAAGCCTGAACTGTATTTTATTGTTGAGTTATTTCTGCTGCCATGGCTTTGACTTCATAACCTATTAATCTTTCATTTGACTCACAGTTAATCACAGACTACATTTTATCTGCTTGCCAAAAATCCATCTGCCGTTATTAATCATTAAAATGTGTGTACTTGCATGAAGTTTGTGTGTGTGAGTGTGTGTTTTAAAGAGCTAATGAATGATTGGTGGCCTCCAGCAGCAGTTGTGTCAGTAAGGGGTAGGAACACTCCTAATGGAGTAATAATATTGCGGGACACAATTTTTTGCCCAGTTTTTGAACGTCCACAGCTTGGAGCATTTTAAACAGCACTAGGTAGTATTTTTTACCGTAAAGTCACAGCTTCAAAATCATTGTGATGCTCCACTGAACGGTTTCATGCACTGTGTAACATTTGGTAGAAGGTAGGTGTTTGGCTTGAGTGCTAGATAAAACACAGCTTACAACCCAGAGGGGGGCCAAGTACTATGTCTTGTGCAAGTGTGAGAGACAAGTCTATCCGCTCAGTGGTGGTGTGTTTAAAATAAGGAAAGGCATGGAATATATAAAAGCGAACAAGAAGTACGTGATGCTATATTAGAAATATCCACACGCCTGCTGAAAAACGTAAATGATGGTAAAGGAATAGTTCCACAGAAAAATCAGCCCTAGTTGTTACATTGGTCTTACTCTTTGCCACAGCGCCGGCAGACTCCATCTCCTAGGAGTCCTCGTTTGATCACAAGGACTGACGTAACACTGAACCCTCCAAATATGTACATCTATATATAAAGCAGCAAAATTTATTAGGTGTTATTAGGTATTAGAATTACAGGTTACTCCTGCTTTTGACACCTACTGTGTTTATTCAGATTGTCTTTACCTGGCCCTTTTGGTTTATTTATTCCAGTGTGTTTCCTGGGCATTTTTTTTTTTTTTTTGCTTTGTTTTCTGACCTTATCTCTAGTTTTTGGTAGGCACAGTGGCATTTACCTCTCAGCACTGGGATCTTGGGTTCAAATCTTATTTTGGTTCAGTTTCCATGTTCTCCCTGTGTCAGTGTGGGTGTCCTCCATTGTCTTCGGTTTCCTCACACAGTCCAGAAACATGTAGGTTAGGTGAATTGGCTTCTCTAATAACTGTCTTGGTGTAAGTGAATGAATGTGTACGTGAATGAATGTCTGCATGTGTGTGTGTGTGTGTGTGTGTGTGTGTGTCTGTGTGTGTGTGTGTGTGTGTGTGCCCAGATATGGATGGTCACACTATCCTGGGTGAACCCCTAGTGCCCGATGCAGTCCTCCAGGTAAACAGTTGTTCCTGATTGAGAGGACACTGCGTTTGGCTGCTGCTTCCCCTCAGTGTGTGTGTGCATGTGTGTGTGTGTATTTGATGCTGAATGGAATGGCAATCTGTGCAGTGCTGACTGTAAGGTGTCCTTGAGTGTCTAAAAAGGCACTATTTTTATTCAGATTTTATTTTATGTGTGTAGAAGTCTGTCTCGTCTCATCTCCGCTGACACTAGAAAACCTTTTGTGGTGTGTTATTGAGATAAGAGATTATTACTGACTTGTGAATTAGTAATCGATCACATTTCCGAACCTATTTAGTGTACCTGGTTTTCCTTCTTTGTATGCCTTTGATAGATGGATTACTTCAGGATTAGCCCCTTCATTCATTCATTAAATGTCTGTAGCTGCTTATCCAGTTCAGGGTCGCAGTGGGTCCAGAGCCTAACCAGAATCACTGGGTGGAAGGAGGGGGAGCACCGGTCCTTCATAGGGTGCCACACTCACACCCAAGGACACTTTTTTTAGTCGCCAATCCACCTGCCAATGTGTGTTTTTGGACTGTGGGAAGAAACCGCATCCGGAGGAAACTCACACTGGCACCAGGAGAGCACACCTACTCCTCACAGACAGTCACCCGGAGCTGTGTGACTGCGACACTACCTGCTAATATATGCAGGGAACCACACTTTTAACAGTTTAATCATCTCAGGAAGGATTCTGCAAGTTGCTTGAGTTCGTTACCCAAAGGAAATTGAGTTTATAACCTGTATATGAAATTTGAACTTGACCCAAGGCCATATTTGAGCAGTGACATCCAAAAAATATGGTGCTCAGGCAATTCAATTGCAGTCCTATTGGGAATATTCATCCCCCATATTGCACATTATGTAGTACTGCACCTTTATCAATGATAAATGAAATAATGATTTTCTTATGAGGAGTTAATTTCCCTTGTCAGTATATATTATCAGCAATCTGCTATGGTAAATATATTATCATAAGCCTCGCTAACACCCATTTGAAACTGAATTTGGCTTGTTTATTGCAGTACTTTTGGCATATAATGATTGTTTCTTATTAGTATTAGACATCTGTACAATCCTATTCAGGCCAGCTCTTGTCTGTAACAGTGAACACAAGATACATCAGTCTTGAGAGGAAGAGCCCAAAGTCCCCTGTCTCGTTTGTGTGGATGTGCATATGTATGAATATGTGTTAGACTGTGTGTGCACCATAATGAGTCTCCGCAGGGCTCAGCTTGTTAGCTTAGCGCTTAGCCGTGTCCCATCAGGGAATGCTGTTGCCGGGCGACACACGACATGGAGTCTCAGAGGCCCTGGCAGCGACCTTGTTAGAGGACAAACGAGAAAAGAGATGGAGGGCTGGAGCTGAGGAAACCCCCTCCAGCACGTTCAACTCTGTCTAATTCTCAAAGAGCGCACCAGTCAGAGGGAAGAAAGTGAATAAGATGGCCTGTGTCCTCCCACTGTGTTCAGTTCCAGCTGAGAGCATTTAATGTTGTGAAAGTACAGAGAGTCACACATTGTTAGCTAGCTCTGAGAAACAGAGAGAGAGAAATGGAGAAAAGGGGATGTTTAGAGTTGTTGACATTGTGGACATTGTATGAGAGCTTGGTGTTGCAGTGTAAAAAAATGATAAAGGAAGGAGTGATTGTCTGTGAATTTCTGTTTACAAAATAAGTGTTCATGACGGATTCTCATTTTGTTTGTGTGTGTCTCCGTTTATGAAGCAGGAGATCGAAAATGGGCTGGAAATCTTGATCCGAAGCGGAGTATAGTTGGTAACCTTTGTGTAGAAGTTAGGAATATAGCTTTTTTTTGTTGATTTCTTCTAAAACTTTCCTCTGTCCAAACCCGCCTGTAGTCTGACCAAATTTATCTGTATGTCTAATCTGGCTTAATTAATCTGGCACACATTAATTATGGAGTCAAAATAGGGTCACAAAGATTCTGAGTTTGTAAAACAATACTCACAAATGTAACAGACTTTGTAACTGCGTTTGAGCAACTACACACATGTAAAACTAAAATCCACAAATGTATTGGAATCCACAAATTTAAAACAACAACAACAACAATAACTTAAAATCACAAATGTGTAAAAAAAGATGTGCATTTGTAAATCAAATGTTGTGAATGTGTGAATCAGTACCTTCTCAAACGGCTTAAAATGTGCAAGAGCAAACCTTTTTAAGGTTCCAAATGTGACAGTGGGAGTTTTTGATTGAGGTGGAAAAAATCCACACATTCACTTTCTCTGCTGCATGTGCGAATCTCTTTTTGCAGTTGCGGATTTAAGACCCTGTTTTGACGGCCAATTGATGGACCAATAGGAAAGCTTTAGCTGGACCAATCAAATCGCGAGGTTTGTTTAACCAATCAGAACACTGATTTGTTGCTGTCAACCATAGCGCTTTTCCACCAAAAGAACTCCGGTTCTTGAACCGGTTCTGTCCCTGATTCTTGGAACCTTGGTTCTTTCCAGTGAACCACAGCGCCTTATATTTATTTTACGTTTATTTATACGTATTTTTATTGTCTGAGGTGTGAGCCACGTGCTGCAATTTTCTCAGTTAAAGCTTGTGTCCAAGCTTCTTTTTTGATGTTTTTTTTCCCAAGCTTCATCTTTGATGTTAATCCCTCTCTGAAACAATTAAGAGACCCTAATTCAATCATAAAAAAATACTCTAAATGTTTGTCCAACATCAACCTAAACATTAACAACAGAAAAAAAAATATATAAATCCTCTAGGTAAGTTACAGAGTGACAAGAACATCATCTATATCAACATTTTTTTATCAATAAATTATCAAAATAAATATTAAAATAATCAGCCAAAGGGCAGCACAGTGGTGCAGCAGGTAGTGTCGCAGTCACACAGCTCCAGGGGCCTGGAGTTTGTGGGTTCAATTCCCGCTCCGGGTGACTGTCTGTGAGGAGTTGGTGTGTTCTCCCTGTGTCTGTGTGGGTTTCCTCCGGGTGCTCCGGTTTCCTCCCATGGTCCAAAAACACAAGTGTGAGTGAATGTGTGTGAGTGTGTGTGTGTTGCCCTGTGAAGGACTGGCGCCTCCTCCAGGGTGTATTCCCATCTTGCGCCCAATGATTCCAGGTAGGCTCTGGACCCACCGCGACCCTGAACTGGATAAGCGCTGTCAGATAATGAATGAATGAATATCAAAATAATCAGCCTAATAATCGACTGTACAAAATTAAGCTTCATTTCAGCTTTGACCATGTCTTTTTTCAAGCAGTGTTTCCTCAGTCAATGAGCTGTGGTGCAGCGTTATCATTCCTCCTCCTTGTTTCCGTTTCACAATAACAGCACTGACAGTTAACCAGGGCAGCTCTAGCAGGGTAAACATTTTTGAAGAGATGTCACTGAGTTCTTCAATGTGACCCATTTTCCTGTCACTGTTTGTCTAAGGAAATGTATTACTCGAAACTTGTTTTTGAGTGCTTTGTTTGTGTCTTCCTCTCTTTCTACCAGCCAGAGGATTTGATGAGTTTAGTGGCTGTCATGCTTTACGACTTCCAGGACAGAAAGTTCCTCCCCCGGGAAGGTCTGGCCAATCAGACAGAGAAGGAGGCGGAGCCAGCAGTCAGACAAGTGGAAAAATGTCTGCTTAAGTGAGATAAACAGTTATTACTAATGCGTAAAAATGACAGGATGGTATGGAAACTCATTTCCACAAAACAGGAGGAAAAATAATATGTTTTCTTTCCTCCTTCATTGTTTATGGCATCATCTTAAATTTACTGTTTATTATTTCAAAGTAACGACTTATTTTCTTCTTGGCTAGTTTTGTGTTTGCGTGACATGTTGCTTTGGCTGTCACTGTTTGTCAGGTTTAAGACAAAGCTAGCAGCCTCATTAGCTCGCTGCAGGATTAAACATGACCTGCTGACCATCGACTGCATCCTGCCAGACAGTGTTCGGGAGAAACAGGAGAGAGCCTCCAACCTGCCTCTGTATGCCTGGGTTAATACTCTCAAAACCAGGTACACACACATGAACACACACACATTACAGGGCCTACAACCGGCTCCTATACGCCTGGTTTAACACACGTATACACACACACACACACAAGAGTGTTTGGATCAACACACAATATAAAACAAAACTTTCTCCCTAAGACCAGAGAACGTCCTTCTTCATTCATGAGCTCTGTATTTATTTGAAACTATGCTGAGCTATGCTTCACTTAAGTAATAAAACTCAGTCAAGTAAAACTCAATGTTATAATGATTTCTGCTTGAGTCGCATTTTGAGGTTGCAGACTGGCTTCACAATTCAAAGCCCGCACTACTATAAAATGAGAAAGAAAAGAAATAACATTGAAACGTATCATTAATATCTTTACGTTCTATATACTATAACAGGTATTGGTTATTTTCCATTGATCAGTGAATATGCTCACTTGGTAAGGTATAACAGCACATGCAAATAAATCAGTCAGACAGTGTAAGAACAATAACCTGCTATCACTGATTAAAAAAAAAAACACCTCTTGACTAGATAGACTAGATAGTTAATAGTGAAATGACAGTAACACACAGCTTTCAGTTTCCACTCTTTTTGAAGCTTGATGCATTAACAATATATAGGGTGACCAGACGTCCTCTTTTACCCGGACATGTCCTCTTTTTTAGACTTAAAAAAATGTCCTGGCGGAATTTCACAAACGTCCGGAATTTAGTTTTTCTAGAGCTTACATAGAACTTCGAGAAGCGCTTCGTTCACAAACTATGTTTGCCCTCCCCTACTCCGATTGGTTCGCTTGAGTGAGAAGGGGAAGTGGTAAAGTAGCCTAAAATCTTCTGATTGGATGGTCTGACTGTAGAGCTACCGTTATTGGTCGATAAACTTGTTTGTAAACATTTAATTGGTCAGTCTGCACGTCAGTAGTCCTTGTTTACGTCAGGCAAAGCTCATGTACCTACCCTCATCTCGAGCAGCTATGTCGAAACGTAAATGTAAGTTCTCGGATGAATTAATAAAGAAATTCCCATGTTTTGTGTAGCAAATAAAGGTGTAAAGGACCTAAAAGCACAGTTAGGTTCAGCTAAGCATACAACAGCAGCGAGGGGCAAGAGCTCATCACTCCTCCCCCACCCCAGACGTGTCCTCTTTTTCATCATCTCAGATCTGGTCACTCTAACAATATATTGTCATTGACTATTCTTCAGCAGTATCTTAAAACTGAAACTATCTCTTCTATAACTATCAATTCGGAGGGCATGATAAGAAGATGGTGCACATATACGTGTCAGAACAGTATCTGTCTCTATCGGCAAAAGATGTTATGAAGAGAGGAGATGGCGATTCATTCTGTATTTGATCATCTTGGTTCTATTACGTTCAGCTTACACTGAACCATGACAGAGTTTGCTTGGAAGTGGATAAAATCTGATCTTCTCAGGGGGTTATTTGGTACACACCAAGGGATTGAATTCCAGGTTTCTCGCTTGTTCTAGCAAAGGGCACAAACAGAGCAGCAGCACTAGGATTTGTTTTAATTCAACAAAACCTGCCAAGTGTGAACATGCTCTAAAGTGAAGGGGGACTAGACCCTCTCTGCCCTCTCTATAGCTGTACATCTCACACTCACACACAGCACATACAGATTTTACAACAAAAGACACCTATTGAAGAAATAAATGTAGTCCTACATCAGTTGCCATGAAGGCTATTGGCTGTCACTGCAGAAAACTACGATATATCCCACTGTTAATGTTGGAAAAGCAGGTAAATACAAACAATTGACCGCACATTGTGGCGTATTAAAGGGATACTCCCCTATAGTAAAACATAACCCAGTAATTTACTTTGTGCAGGGATCATTTTTAATACCAGTAGCACCTTTTTAAAAATGTGACGTACAGCCTTGAATAAGAAAATGTACTTTATCATAGACTGAGATTTAAGAGTTAACTGGAGGACATGGGGTGTTTATGAGTATACGTGTGTGTGTGTGTGTGTGTGTGTGTGTGTGTGTGTGTGTGTGTGTGAGTGTGTGTGTGGAATAGTTTATTGTTTTACTTTGCTGCTGGCATCCCATTAAGGCTGTTCTCCTATGTTTAACCTCTATTCCAGAATGACCAGTCTTATTTCAAACACCCCTGTGTGTGTGTATGTGTGTGTGTGTGTGTGGTTGTAGCTCATATGAACATGCAGACAGGCTGACTGTGGTGCCATAAATCGCACTGAGCTGCACACAGATGCAATCAGTGCTTCTGGAGGTCACACACACACACACACACACACACACACACACACACACACACACACTTTTTCTCTGCTTTTTTAATTTATGTGTATTTGAACTCTTTTCCTTATAAGTAATTTAATGGTTTAATGATTTAAGTCCATTACTCATTCCACACTAGATCAGTTGTTGCAAAGATCTAATTTACATCAATCACAAACCTAACTCAGTCTGACAAAAGGTCTCTCTCTCTCTCTCTTTCTCTCTCTCTCTCTCTCTCTCTCTCTCTCTCTTTCTCTATCTCTCTCTCTCTATCTCTATCTCTCTTTCTCTATCTCCCTCTCTTTTTCTTTCTCTCTCTCTCTCTCTCTCTCTCTCTCTCTCTCTCTCTCTCTCTCTTCTCTCTCTCTCTCTCTCTCTCTCTCTCTCTCTCTCTCTTTCTGCCTCTGCAGTATGGAGGAGGTATTTGAAATGTTGAAATCAGTGGGGTTCTCTGAGGTGAACTCCATGGGTCAGTTGGAAGGAAAGACGTTTTGTTTGGACACACACTGTCTGGACCTACTGGTGTTTCCAGCAAGTTTGAGAGGAGAGCTGTACAAACTCAACCTTCTGTCTGACCACAGACTGGTCATACAGGTACTAACACTTAAATATATAGTACTGAGTTAAATTATACAGTGTATAAACAGGTTTATGAATAAAGCAAACAACTGAAAAGCACATCATCTAGAAAGCACCATGTTTATCTCCAAAATGTTTATGTATCTTTAGTGATATTGAAGAATATTGTGTGTGTATTGTTTTGTGTGAATATTGTGTGTGTATCGTCCCACGTTTCTGGAAATTAAATTTTTAAATGTGATATTTTTTCCATTTCACAAACCTCTCAACAAAATCAAACAAAATCTAGGAAATCAAAGCTGTATGTTGCCTATCCTGCACACGTTCACACCCAGTATAAACACAGAACAGTTCAGTCTCAGTGCACTCCCTGATATTTAATCAGATTACTGAGCTCAATTCAATTAGGCATTCAGAATTACTTCTTTCTCTCTCTTGTGATCTGTCCTTGTGGTCTTGTTTCTGTCTATGAACCCTGCAAAGGCTATGCAGAGAATTTAATAAGCCTTTGGAGATATTTGCTGAAGCTGTGTTTGTGGTTTAATTAGGGAGAAAATGAATATGCGAGACTTGGTTCTGTTTCTTTATGATTTGGGATTCCCCCAACTATGTCAGACCACTGTTGTTAAAGATATTTTAGGTTTGAGACATTGTGAATGTCAGTGATGTAGAATTATAATTACACTTTATACACCTCAGCTCTGACCAGCATCACTTACTTATTAATCTGATTAATATGCCTTCCTTTGATGTCCTGTTGATTTAGGGCAGTTGGCTTGATATTCAGCTTATTCTTTTTTTGTGTGTGTGTTTGTTTACAGGATAAATCAGCTTGTATTGGACCATGGGCATTGCTGTCCCTACTGGATAAAGAAGGAGACGTTCTAATGGCTGGATCATTTTCCTCCTCAACAATTGCACACACAGCTGCCATTGTTGCCTCAAAATCAACACAAACTCAAGTGCTCGCACCCACTTTCCCAAAACCCAGCAAGAACCCACGCAGCAGTGTGAGATTTGTGTTTGTGTGTGTGGAGGACCGCTCAAATGCAGAAAAAGAGGAACTGCAGGAGGCCCTCTCCAGCATGGGCTGTAGCAGTGAGTGTACCTTAGAGCAAGTTGGATATGAAATATTGGAGTTACGCTGGAGTTCAAACACATGGCTTCAGAGGTCCTTTACAGTACTGATATGTGTGTATGCGTGTATGTGTATTTCAGATGTGAAGTTGCTTTCTGAGGCTTTTCACACTTTGGATAAGTCTGATTCACAGCTAAACAAGGTCCTGCTTATCATGCTGACTCCACAGTGTTCCCTCTCTGCTGTCTCTAACCCTGTAGACTACCTGCTGAAGGAGAATGGAGGTGCACACAAACTTTCACACACATACATCATGCATTTCAAATGGTTGGTGTAATATAGTTGGTAACATCACTGCCTTCAGTGCAGCATAATTGGGTTCAGTTAATTTGTTATGATTGACTTCTAATTCTACATGTGCTTACCTGACAAATACATGTAAATACCTACTCTATCTCACCAGTGGGGCCAGTGTGGATCTATGTATAAGATTACAATAGGGCTAACTTGGAGGCAGGGTGGGTCTGGGATCCCAGATATCACTGTTGACTGCCTTTTGGAGGTGCTGTGGACTAAATACAGTGAAACACTGATGAGAGTAGGTGCCTACCTAAAGACACCTGTGAAGATCTAGCGATGTAATGGGTTTTTGAGTACAGATGAAGGGAATGGTCTGGGCCCAGTGAGTAACCATTAGTTGTTGGGTCATAAAGAGCCATAGCAACCCTAGTAATTAGGTGTAGGTTACTATCACATTTAAATGTTCAATGATCGACTTTAACAGAAATGTTGTGGTGGGCTAGAAGGGCAATATTGAGCCGAACCCTAATCTCTAAGCCCTAATGGACTGGCATAGTAAATTATAATCAATACTTTTACTTTCTGTCAGATTGGCTCTCGGATCCATAGCCTGTTTTAAATTTGCCATGGTTGTGACATTAAAACCATGTCACAGAAAAAAATCATTAGGCCTTCAGGACCTCAGGGATCCCTACAGAAATACCTAGCAACACATACAATCTGTTTAGTTCTAAGGGATAAAGGGATGTTGGAAATGGCCACATAAAAATGAAGCATAAAACAGCCACATTTTAAAAGTGGTTCAAGAGCCATTAATATACAATTACTACATAGCTAAGTGCTGATTAAACACAACTGTCTTGCTTTTTGTTACTTTTTAAAACAGTGCTTTAACTCCTTTACATTAAACTCTAATATATAACTAGGCAGTTTTGTTTATACTATACATCAGCTTTTATTTCTGAGAGAAGCTAACTATACCTCAGCAAGGTGAAACAAGGTTGTAGTTTCTAATAAAGTGTCCGAGGAGGTTTTTAATCTTATAGACTTTTCAGACTTTTATCCTAAGGCTGAAATTTGATCTACTTTTTGAACTGAAATCAAAGTGAATATGTGAATTGAATGAGAATTGGACATGAATGATAAAATTGAGGGTTTCTTTCAGACACTGAACTGCTGCAGGATCTGTCCAGAGGCTCTGTCTCCCCGTCCAGACTGGACACACTCATATCCCAGCAGAAGAGAGACCTCCAGCATGCCCTTCAATGTGAGTATGTGTGTTTGTTTGTGTGTGTTTGACTAGGATTAATGACAGGGCCAGATGTTTTAATGATACCTGCTTATTTAGAATTTTGTATGAAATGCAGGATATTAATGGGGAATCGGTTCCCTGTTTGCTTTAGTACCAGCTTCAGATGTTAATTCAGAGGTTCCCAAAGTTTTTCAGCAGTGCCCCACTTTTGTAGAATATTTTCAAGCCCCACCACTCCGAAACACATGACGAGTTTTGCCTTAATGACGTCAGGTACTGCTGTTGGATGATTAGTCCTGGATCGCAAACACAAACGGTGGTACTGGATAGAACTCCACCACTCTAGAGAATACAGTTCCATTAGTTCAGAACCCAATGCTGGGAAGCTTTGCATTGGCTCCTCTCATTGGCTCTTAGCATTAAACATTCTGAACTTGGCTACTCCAAAATGACTCGTGCTACTGGCAATGCTTGGCACTTGTGTAAACAGTGTTGATAAAGTCCATTTATTACATTATGTTTTTACATTTGTACTTCATATTCAGTTTAATCTGAATAAATAAAGAGTGGAATTCAGACAGAGAGACAGTGGAATTGATCACTACATGCCCCAGTTGGGAATTTTGCTTTGACCTAATTAACAATGGCTGTTAAAGGGAGTATAGCTGTGTAGCTGTTATTTAAACCACAGTAATGATTTTCTCTCTCTCTTGCTCTCGCTCACACACAAACACACACACACACACACACACACACACACACACACACACACACACACAAGCACACACACACACTGCTTTATTCCAAGATTTTCCTCTTGTTTTTCTGCATATTTAGAATGATCTATTGATCTTATGAAATCCAGTGTCACTACAGATCAGCGTAAACCTGTGTGTGTAGTTGTATATATATGAAGGGCATGTCATTATCAATTCCATTAATCAGCTGTTATTGAGCGTACAAAACTCACTGATGCTCCTGTTGAGGTGGCGTTAATTAAGGGGCAGGTGCTGATTGATTGTTAAGCAGTCTTTGAAAACAGAGAGAGTCCAACTCCCTCAACTGCTGCAGTGCGCACATTCTCAAGATGTGGCCAAATGTTTGTGAACACCTGTTCATTATTAAGGATATTAATAGGGGTGAGGTCCCCTGTGCCGCAGTAAAAACCTCCACTCCTTTACAGCAGTATTGATGTTGGATGATTAGAAGCATCCCGTTCTATTGGTCAGTGCTTCTCTGGAAAATACTCTTAGACATAGTGTATAACAAAACCTTGAGAAAATACATATTATTTAATAATTTTATGTGAATACAAAAACATACAACTTTGCAGCACACAACATATTTTTTTCTGTAGATGCCCCGTTACTTTATATTCACATATCCACATTAGTGTGAGCGCACGTCCTGACACTGAATAAAAACAAACGTGTGTATGAATAAAAAAGATTTCCCCAGATTCCCAGATAACCATGAGCCTTCTCCTTAGTTAAGACTGTGATTTGTTTGTTTGTGTGTGTGTGTGTGTGTTTCTGTGTGTGTGTGGATGTTCTTCATGGCCACAAAATGTTTTTCCTGCTGATGCTGTGTTTTCTCAGGGTGTCTGCATATGTGATCACGGCCTACCTGTCTGTAACTTCAAGGGTGTAACCACTTTGTGATTGTGGTTCTTTGGGCATCCCTCGTCAAATAATATATTTTGCAACATTTTGCTTTTTCTGAAAGAAATTTAGCTTTTCTTTCTTAGAGAACACAATTATTCACAACTGCATTTACAACTAAAGTTAGTTTATTTATTAAGCGAATTGAACTTAGAAAGAAAAACAAGGCATAGTTTAAGTTATGGCATTTCCATGGGACTTTACAGAAAAATGCCACAGAATGGAATCCTCAGAGGTTCTGTGTGGTGCCCTTAACCTGCTGTGTTTCTGTTTTGAATCTCTGCCCACTGTGACATTTTACCTCTCTCTCTCTCTCTCTCTCTCTCTCTCTCTCCCTCCTCTCTCTCTCTCCCTCCTCTCTCTCTCTCTCTCTCTCTCTCTCTCTCTCTCTCTCTCTCTCTCTCCCTTCTCTCTCTCTCCCTTCTCTCTCTCTCTCTCCTTTCTCTCTCTCTCTGCATGTGTGTGTAGTTCCCAAGGTCCAGGCTGTGGTATATTCCACCTGTTCATCCTTCTCAGAAGAGAATGAAGAAGTGGTAGAGAAAGCTCTCTCACCCAGAGAGCAAGACGGTTCCAAACCTCAGCCCTTCAGGTGTGCAGAATGTGTGTGTCTGTGTGAGTGTGCCTGTGCCCTTTATGCATATAATAAAAATCTACTGTAAATAGTGACCATATTAAAAATTAGAAATTAAAATTTTGATTTTAGAAATGGATGTAAAATGTCATGATTCCTTCAGTCATTGGAAACATACAGCATATAGGCATTGACACATAATACAGATCACCTGCACAAATTCAGTGGTCTGTAGAATTCTACATACACCAACATGAGAATGGTACAGCTTTGCATTTATTCTGATCTCTTTATCTCACATCTTCTATTTGGCCAAGCTGTGCATGTGCTTTAAGCAAGACTGTAAACACGGTAGGACATATCACTCATCATAGAGTTGATCATAGATGGTCTGGGTGCGGTTTCATTACTGTTCTAATATGTGTATTCCAACATATTTTTGCGTATGTGCATCTGCTTGTGTATGGCCTTTACTCATGTTCATGCCCATGTGTGCACTGTGTGTGTGTGTCAGGCTGCAGTGTGCAATGTTGGAGAATGTGGAGGACAAAGGAAGGAAGGCTGATTTCTTCCGACTGGAGCCGTCTGATAAGAGTAATGGATGTTTCTTAGCTGTACTGACCCGGCAGGTTCGCACAAACACACACACACACACACACACAATCCAGTAGATTCTGTCCATTCATGTGAAATCAATGTCACCAAATTTTCTCTTTTACCTGATCAGCCAAGACATGTTTAGTGCCTGGAGCTTCTTTAGATATGCACTGTATAAATATAAACCTATATCTCACTATTTATCATTGTGCAAACTATAACAAAGATACTTCAGTGTTAATGCTATTACAATTGTCTGACAAAGAACTTAGCAGTGACAAGTGCGCAAACTAGCTGTTGACCTTTACATTGGAATGGAGAAGTGACATATCTGAATACCTCAGCAAGTAATGGGTGAGGGGGCCTATCTTTTAGGATGTGTCTGGAAAATGATATACATATTGGAACAAGGGCAAGTTTTTCCAATGGGAAGGTGGTCATGTAGCATATCAAAGAAGACCAGACCATCGATTGCCACAATCAGATTTAAAATATCGCTTGTGGTACCGAAGTTATTAGCACCAAAAATCCAAAACTTTGTTGTTCATTACAGGCTCAATCAGACCCTAAATGCTCATCACATTTGTTTAGATGTTTTTTTGATCGCAACTTTCCCAAAATTTGTTTCATTTTGTGTTGCAGACAGTTATAGAATCAGTGAATATTTACCAAAAAAAATCAATGAAAATGATAACATTAAATACCTTGTATTTTGTACTACTTTTGTGGATTTGTAGTTCACATGTCAGAATAGAGGTTTTTAAATCACACCACAGAGTGACAGCTAAAACGCACTATATCCCACCCAGCCATTTGAGGCTCTTTCATGCCTGTGCTAATCCCTAACTCAGTATGAGACCAGATTAGGGTGGAAACCAGCGCGGACTGGAGCTCATGTTTAAACATTTAGCTTTATCTTTAGTCCACCTCATACGCTGTCCTGGGTCAATAGACAGGTTGGATAAGACTGGCATCACTGAACATAGTCACAGTTCTGCAGTTAAAGCTCACAGTCAGGCGAACTGTGTTAGCAGAGCCTTCAAAAATAGTTTTACAAATAAAAACTGCCTACATATATATATATATATATACACAGCAGGTAGTGTCGCAGTCACACAGCTCCAGGGGCCTGGAGGTTGTGGGTTCGTTTCCTGCTCCAGGTGACTCTCTGTGAAGAGTTGGTGTGTTCTCCCTGTGTCCACGTGGGTTTCCTCCGGGTGCTCTGGTTTCCTCCCACAGTCCAAAAACACACGTTGGTAGGTGCATTCTCAAAAGTGCGACTCAAAGTGTGAGTGAATGTGTGTGTGTCTGTGTTGCCCTGTGAAGGACTGGCGCCCCCTCCAGGGTTTATTCCCACCTTGCGCCCAATGATTCCAGGTAGGCTCTGGACCCATATATAGGCAATCATTTCAGCTCCTGAGCTTGTATCTACATAGATATTGTAAGGAAAATATAGATCATTTTAGGGATGATGATCTGTTGGAGGTTTTACATTTTTGATCCATTTCCAACCAAAACTTAATAGTAAAATTTGTATTTTTTCATTGCCAGGGAACATTAGATATCGGCCATTAGTCTCCTGGGGGTGGCTGGGGTTATTGTGGTGAGATTAAATAAGAGATATCATTGTCAAAAGTCCCTGCTGTTAAAAAATAAACAAGTCGTCAAGATAAATGCAGTTAAACCATGGAATCCATCTCCAAACTGACTGTGTACCATGCTCTTCTGTATTAATTTCTAATCAAGTCTGAACAAATTATATAAAGGCAGTGCTAAAATTAGGTCTTGCTCCATTTTGAGTCTTCAGCATCGCTGTATATTGGACATCCTTCAGAGTGCAGTGCAGCTAAAGCAATGATCTCCAAAAAACCCAGCACAAATATCGCTATCAAAACATTAATACAACTAGGTCTTTATACTAAAGACTAAAAGTAGGCTTAACTCTGGGTTCAAAAAGGAATCCACAGTGGTCAGCTGACAATGAGGAGATGAGAAATGCCCTTCGTTTTTTTGCCTGCCTTTGTAGGACTGAGAGTGTTGGTGGGGAGACGGGTTTAAATTTGCACTGGAGATTCTGCTTATGTAATACCGGCATGTGTTTTTGCACAGTGTATGTGTATGTGTGTGTGTGTGTGTGTGTGTGTATCCATCTGTTTGTTTGTTGTTCTGAGTGCCAGTCGATGTTGAAAGCGCTTTCAGTGAGAGAGCTCCCCTGCAGACTCAGCCTCAAGAGACTGAGTCTCTCACTCAGACTCAGCATCCCTCCCTCTCTCTCTCTTTCCCTCTCTCTCTGTCATCTACGGACCCATTCACTAATCCGGCTCTCGTCAGCGGAGGAATCCCTCCTTCTTGCTCTCTTTCATCTACAGCTGAAAATAACTCCATCCCACAGCAGTCAGAGAGAGCAGGCAGTTTTAATACTGGGAGTTAATTGTGTTTATGCTGCAGAATATTACTTGCAGCATTATACCTGTATATCTTTAATACCCTACCCATAAAGCTTGACTAAACCTGAATAGGATGGAGGTGGGAAGAATGAAGTTTATATTTCACAAAGTCTGTAGTTTTTGCAGAACCCATTTTATGGTGGAAAGACTAACTGTAAAACTCTACTGGAGCTGGACTTATTTAGATTTGTTTAGAGGAAGAGTAACAGGAATTCCCACAGATAATCTTGATTAGATGGTGGTTCCTGACCAGGTCAATAGCAGCTTTTTTTTTACAAGCCAAAGAACAAGCTTATTATTAAATAGGCTTACTAATAGACTAAATAACAAGCTTCTTGTTATGACTTGAGTGCTGTTACCAGGAGGTGGGAGAATAAATAATGTTTTTAAGACTGTAGTCAGGCGGCACGGTGGCGCAGCAGGTAGTGTCGCAGTCACACAGCTCCAGGGACCTGGAGGCTGTGGGTTCGATTCCCGCTCCGGGTGACTGTCTGTGAGGAGTGTGGTGTGTTCTCCCTGTGTCTGCGTGGGTTTTCTCTGGGTGACTGTCTGTGAGGAGTGTGGTGTGTTCTCCCTGTGTCTGCGTGGGTTTTCTCTGGGTGACTGTCTGTGAGGAGTGTGGTGTGTTCTCCCTGTGTCCGCGTGGGTTTCCTGCGGGTGACTGTCTGTGAGGAGTGTGGTGTGTTCTCTCTGTGTCTGCGTGGGTTTCCACCGGGTGACTGTCTGTGAGGAGTGCGGTGTGTTCTCTCTGTATCTGCATGGGTTTCCTCCGGGTGACTGTCTGTGAGGAGTGTGGTGTGTTCTCCCTGTGTCCACGTGGGTTTCCTGCGGGTGACTGTCTGTGAGGAGTGTGGTGTGTTCTCTCTGTGTCTGCATGGGTTTCCTCCGGGTGACTCTCTGTGAGGAGTGTGGTGTGTTCTCCCTGTGTCTGCATGGGTTTCCTCCGGGTGACTGGACTGTCTGTGAGGAGTGCGGTGTGTTCTCTCTGTGTCTGCGTGGGTTTCCTCTGGGTGACTGTCTGTGAGGAGTGTGGTGTGTTCTCCCTGTGTTCGCGTGGGTTTCCTCCGGGTGACTGTCTGTTAGGAGTGTGGTGTGTTCTCCCTGTGTTCGCGTGGGTTTCCTCCGGGTGACTGTCTGTTAGGAGTGTAGTGTGCTCTGTGAGCGTGGGTTCTGGACCCACCGCTACCCTGAACTGGATAAGTGCTTACAGATAATGAATGAATGAAGATTGTAGTCAAAATACTGCCTAAATATTGTAGGCAATAGGGACCAAGGCAACACAGTTGCCTACAACTGTGCCTACATCTCTGCCTTCTTGTGCTTAGAGATGTAATCTAAAATCAGAAGACATTTTTAAGGGGACAAATTGTCATTATATTTTAATGAAAGATTAGAGGGAGACATGAACTTCATCTTTTAAATTGTATGGTATGATGAATCATGCTTAAGGACCAAAGACAGGCTCTAACAAAGTTTTAAAAAGGTCTGATGTTGTTTCTAGTTCACTTGCAGTAGTTTGCAGTCATTTGAGATCATTTACAGAGCATCACGGTCACTGGCTGAGAATCGGCAGCGGTGGCAGGGTGCCCACAGTGAAATTTACACCCTGGCTTTGGACCAGTCATTGCAGACAGTTTATGAATTTTGTGACTTTCGTGACTTTCATCATTTATCAGTGGATGAGAGAGGGATCTGACACAATGTGCTGAACCTCAGACACTTAAAGTCCTCGCTGAATTTTTTTCGCAGAAGAAAGGCCTAACTCTGAAGCTGAGGATTTAGAGCATACGCCTCACTGGGGCCACATGAGAGGAGGGAGAGCAGGGATGGGATCAGAAAAGACGAATGCAGGGTCAGACAGACACCTCCGTGGTCTAAGGCCTCAGAGATGTGATATGAGAGAAAATGGCAAAACGTGTCAAAGGTAGAATGGGTTCTGCAAGTTTGCAGCAGAGCGGTATTAAAGGACAGGTGAGATCAAGGAAGAGTGAAGCAGGGAAGCGAACAGTGGAGCAAATGGTGTCTCTAATCTATCAGTACTTCAGTGGCATAGTGGGTTTTAATGCACACTAATAAGCAGAGCAGGGGACAAACATCTGATTAATCGACTATTCAAGGATGCTGCTCTAGTAATGAAAGTGTGAGGATTATACCATCAGCCTGGGGGGAAACAGCCAATAAGTGTCTGATGCTCCTTTCACTCGGCCAATAACCAGCAGCTCTCAGCGTTTCTCTCATCATTCTCCTGCCATAAAGCGGCGTGCACATATTCACAGCTAATCAAACAAAATAATTCATGTCATATCTTCAGAGTCTTGAATGATCAAAACGAGTGTTTCGCGCTTCACAGAGCTGGTAAACTGATGAAGGACGGGCCCCTCTGTCGACCCCATAGCGGGTCTGTAGTACACGTTGTACCTCTCTGTACGTAAACCCTCATTAGACAAAGAACCACAGAGCAGCAGTGTCAACACTTACACGGCCTTGGGGAACCATGTATTTGATTAGCAAATGTAGCTTGAAGTATCTTCACAGATCTTAATAGAGTGTAAATCCCTTATTAATAAATCTACAGTGTTAGTCTGTTGTTAACAAAAGGGAAAAGGTTGCATGAATGTTCTCACTGACCAATCACACAGGTATGATGGTTTCTCCCAGTCTGATGGTATATTCCGACAACTTTCATTACAGGACGCATACATGGAAAGATTCAGAGTCAGATTTCAATTGAACTGAATCAATTGAGGGGCGGCACGGTGGCGCAGCAGGTAGTGTCGCAATCACACAGCTCCAGGGGCCTGGAGGTTGTGGGTTCGATTCCCGCTCCGGGTGACTGTCTGTGAGGAGTTGGTGTGTTCTCCCCGTGTCCGCGTGGGTTTCCTCCGGGTGCTCCGGTTTCCTCCCACAGTCCAAAAAAAAACACACGTTGCAGGTGGATTGGCGACTCAAAAGTGTCCGTAGGTGTGAGTGTGTGAGTGAATGTGTGTGTGTCTGTGTTGCCCTGATTCTTTAGTTGAAACATAAATATATATTCAGGGGGTCCTCGACTTACGACGTTGATCCGTTTCTACGGCGTGTCGTAAACCGATTTTTGGTGTAAGTCGGAACATACGTACATACTGTACGTAAATAACATAAAACTGGCGTACAATGCGACTGGGGTGACGCCGTCGGCGTAACCGTGTATTCTTCCGCTGCGCACGCCAAACACGAAGTTCGCGTTACGACGCTTACGACGCGAAACCACTTAAGTTGAAACAAGGTTTTATACAGTAAATGGGGGATGTGTCGTAACCAGGAAACATCGTAACTCGGGACTGACGTAACCCGAGGACCTCCTGTATATATTTCTCTCTGTGGGAGGTAATTTATTGCATATTCAGAGCAGCAGGCAAGTTGTGTAGAATGCGCGCACACACACACACACACACACACACACACACACATGCAAACACAACACTTTACACGTAGTAACACAAGTTGCTATGTGTATAGTGCAGATTCATCACTCTCTTAACAACACTTCTTTAACAATTCCTCTACAGAGTAAGAGTTATTTTAGTAGTACACACAGGTACCGCTACAGACACATATGAAGACACCTGAATGTTATCAAATTCTCACAGCAATCTTCCAGCATTGCAAAGCCTTTGAGTACAACATGCTGAGAACATTTCAAACCACATCCATAAAAGCTTTTGAAAGTCATCAAACCTGAACCAATAACTCTTTTAATGCAGACGTCTGTCAGGGTTTCTGTTACGTCTCGATAATCACTTGATTGTGTCTTTAAAATTTCTCTGTGACATCACTCACCGGATTCACGCTTCCTGTTATTTTCCCATGTGCTTGGGGTTGATTATGTGTGATGAGTGCCCCCTATGTTATATTATACACATCAATCATATTCATTTCTCGCCGACACACATGACAACATAATCAAAGCCGTTTAATGGGCGCTCTCACTCTCTCTCTCTCGCCCTCGCTTGCTCGCTTGCCTGCATCCTTCAATAAAGCACACTAATAAAGATTATTGTGGCGCACTTAAAAAGGACCCATAAAAATGCAATTAGATGTGTGTTGGAAATATTACCTGTCAACACTCCTTCTAAGTCTCTCTCTTGCTCTCTCGCGCTCTCTCGCTTCCTCTCGCTCTCTTCCTCGCTCTCTCTCTTGCTCATTCTCTCTCTCTCTCCCGCTATGTAACATATGGGACAGTAAAATGTTTTATGATGCATCTCTCCCTGTGCACCTGGGGCCATAAAAAGGACTGTAGTGCGCAAATAGGGAGGACGAGAGATTCACAAACGGGGGTCACCAGTGGTCGTGTTCTTCTTCTTCATCTCCTTTTCCTCAAATGATGTCTTTTTGGCAACACTTTGAATCAAAATATTCAAAATATTGATTCCCAGCTTGGGTAAACACACTACGTCTTCACATGTGGAGTCTCTGCGCACAAATCCTAACGCTACTTTCACCTGCATCTGCAATGACTAGAACTGACTAGAATCGCTCTGGTGTTTGTGCCATCTGCAGCTGAAGGTTTGGAGAGATATTTGTGTTTATCAGCTCTGAGTGCAACACATTCTATCACTGTTCTAATGGACTTTTTCCAAATTTCAAACCCTGAAGCAAAAGAAAAAGCAGGTTCTCTTAGGTCTCCTTGTGTCCATGGCTATTAAGCAGAGCCGGTGGATTCAGCTCCAGTTCCTCCCTCTCGGGTAAACTAATCCTGTCTCTGAAAGGGCAGATTGCACCTATCTACAAATAAACTATAAACAAATTCTCAAGAACGTTCTACAGAAATATCCACTCTGAGTCCAAAAAACAGCTTGTAAAATTTGTGTAGAAAGGCAGAATAAATGAGACCCTGAAGCAGCCACAGATAAGTCTACGGTCCCCGTCCTCGGTGCAAAACATCAGCTAGAGGAATGTAAACCCCCAACATGTAACTGCGGCTCACTCTATATTTTTGAGACGAGTGCAAGAGGGTTTGTGATCAACAAGTAATCATTCAAATATCAATACTCCACCTCATAGGTACTCTCTGTATGCATTTAATCAGATCCTCACAGCAATGTTCCAACATCTTTAAAATCGTAAAGCCGTTCCAGAAGCGTGGAGGATGTCCTGAATTCTGAGGAACTGTGTATAATGTATGTCTTGTTTTTTTCAATGCTTATTGTTTATTCAATTGAGCAACTGCCCATTGCTTTCTATTGAGGGTGTATTTTGTAAGTACAGATAAACCCTGAAACGTCCGTCTGCGCAAATCGACCATATATTAGAGAGGCTTTAGCTGTAGAATTGTTCAAAACAAGGCTGGAGAACTCCTTTACATTTAGTGCACACCGCTTGAGGACATTAGGGGTCACTGTTTTAAAGTGAGGAGATGTTTTAAAGTGTGTGTGTGTGTGTGTGTGTGTGTGTGTGTGTTTTCTTGTCGTGGGAGTGTATGATTTAGTTGTATTTGTGAATGGGTGTGTGTGGGGGGGATGAGGGGTGTTTACGACCTTGTGTTTTATCCGCATTTAGCTGGAGGACAAACAAAATGAGTGACCGAATATGTGGCCATCTGTGTTTGATGGAGAGAGGGAGAGAAAGAGAGAGGGAGGATAGAAAGAAAAGATGTATTGAATAATTCAGCCTTTACTGTCTTTATATGTTAGCATCACCAGGGCAACCCCACAAGACCTCAGACACCACATACACACACACGCGCGCTCACACACAAACACACATGTGCACACACACAGAAAAAATACATACACACACACACACACACACACTGTCCGAAAGGGCTTGAATTATTCAGAGTGAGTCAGTACACTGTTGCTGAGACAGCAGGTGGCCCAAAAGGACACTCACTCAGAAACCCATACATGCAAAGTGGACAGTGGCTTAGGGATACATGTTCAAGCACGCACACACACACACACACACACACACACACACACACACACACACACACACACCAACTAAGGAGCTCTACATATTATATTCTGCTCCCACATGCTACATTTACACAATAGCCTGCATCTGGACTGGCCAAAATACACCCTCATCTCTCTTGTGTATGATCCTGGTCAGCGCTTAGTAAATATTAAAGGCCTAATCAGGAATCACTGCAGCTGGCAGGCTACTTTAAGAGCAGGAGGACCGTTAAACAACCTCACCAACACTGCAGGACCAGTGCATGCAGTAAACATGAAGCTAGTGCTGCTTGGCTCTGATTTTGTGGAACATAGTCCTAGGCAAATGTCACTTTCCAGACAAAGCAGCCATTAAGTAGCTCAGAGGAGCTATACATCTTCAAGTTCATACATCCTTACCACCATCAACATATTTACTGCAGCTGTAATAAATATATGCTCTATAAAAATAACAATATTAGACCAATATAACACCAGAGTGACACTTCATCACACGTGTAAATTATGTCAGTGATCTTAAAGTAATGCTGAATATATTAAAATTTTGAGACGCTTATAAACGTCTAATTCTGTGATTATAAATGTTATAAACTGTAGGTAGCCTTCACATACAATCTCAGGAGAGTCTGTATTCTTTTGGTCACAGCCTGAGCCAGAAGTGACAGAGACCCCACAGGAAGTTCTCGCTCGTGCCGCTGCCACCGGCTTATTGGATGGAATCCTTCCAGATCAGCCAATCAGGAAAGAGAGGCGAGGCCAGAAGACTCGCAAAGGAGCCTCCGGTCAGGGACGCCTTTCCCACACACGTTCACAAGCTTCAGTCAGCAGCCAATCACGGCTGGAGGAGTTTCTGAGATGCGAGACGAAGGCGAGCAGCTCGGCTCCGAGAGTGGCCCAGGAAAAGGGGGACGGAGAGGGCTCACCACGAGGTAGCGCACTCACAGCAACGTTCTGTGATAGATAAACTTGATGACAACATGATGGCGTGAGAGCTCTGTATGAAAGTGGGCAATAAATATTAGTGGTAAACTTCATATATTTTGTCCTGACACAAATGCCCATGCACAGAATGTGCTTAGTGTTTAATGAATGGGAATTTAATGGGATACAGTTGGATACAGTGGCTTTTATGTAGGCAATATCGAATTTATATCATATCTCTATTTATCTGTTTTCTCCTCCCTCTCTTTGTCCATTTCTCTCTCTCTCTCTCTCTCTCTCTCTCTCTCTCTCTCTCTCTCTCTCTCTCTGTCTCTCTCTCTCTCTCTCTCTCTCTCTCTCTCTCTCTCTCTCTCTCTCTCTCAGGAAGGTCCAAACCCACTCCACAGTTATCCAAGTCCTTCAGCCTGAAGTTAGGCTCTGCCTCCAGCCCTGCCCTCACCTCCAGCCCCTCCAGCAAGAGCCAGACCCAGCCGCCCTTTAACGCAACTTCCACTCAAATCCGGCGAGCTCCTGTGTCTGTAGCCCCTCCCCCAGCCCCACCCAAGGGCAGGCATGAAGTGTTACGTCCCATGGCAGTGATGTTCCCTCCAGTGCTATTCCCGGACCCTCCCTTCACTCGGAGTAACTACAGACCACCTCCACTCAGAATCAACCCCACGATGGCTTACCTGCAGTGGAGAAGTCCCTCTACTGCAGCCCTTCTACCACACACAAGATCCAGCAGCAGCTTCACCCACCCCCGCCCCTGGCTCTGATACACACACACACACACACACACACACACACACACACACACACACACAGTCAAAAGCATGCATACTTATGCTAAAGTATTACTGCAAAATATATCTTATTAAATTTGTGATTTGTGATTCTGTCTTTGAAATTTTAGGGCTTACACACACATGCACACCCTCTCTCTCTCTCTCTCTCTCTCTCTCTCTCTCACTCACCCCCCCTCCACCCCTCCAACTCTGCCCCCCCCCCCCCCCCCCCACACACACACACATACATAAAAAGCAAGGAATCATAACTCTAGGTTTATACATATTGCTGCAAGCGAGTATTATTAAATTCTGACTGTGATTCTGCATCTATTTTTAGGTCAACCACACGCCCACACACACACACACACACACACACACACACACACACACACACACACATATATATATGTGCTTCTTACACATCCCTGTACTTTCATAAAATGAATCACATGCTTCTAAACAGTGCCAAAAGTGTTATTACATTTCTGAGCGACTTGTGAAAGCCCTTTCCTGCCGAGAGAAAACAACATTGTCTGTGTTTATTCTCTTTCAGTTTGTTTCTTTGACTTAGTGCTTTGAAATAAAGTGCTTTTGAAATTTTTCTAAAAAAAATGTTAACAAGTTTGTACTAATATTGATGAAGTATTGACTTAATCATCTCAACTGGATTAGTATTTCAGTTCAAATGATTTATGATTTAAGCCATTATTATATAATACTAATACATTTAGTGACACGGGCAGATTTCTGACCTATTACACCAATGCTTAGAGAACGTATGTCGTTATTTCTTGATACTAAGTCAATACATAGACCTGCTGCTGCCAAAAGCCATACGTAGCCATATGTGTTACTTCTGTGATATTTCTTGTTTGTTTATGTGCCCTGTCTGGCAATTTTGCCAAATCAAACTTGATGTTTGTGCATAAAGCATTGATATTCAGATCTGTTTCATCTTCGAGATCAATATCTGTATTTTATCTATAGTTCAAAGTGTGGTTTCCAGGAGTTTAGTTAAAACATGCCTTCAACACATGGTGGAAGAGACTATCACTGTCTGAGGAGGTTGGATTTTCAACTGAATTTTCGACTGGTTTGTGCTTGAAAGAGGAACTAACCAAAGGGATTAAAGCAGTCTTTTGGGGCGTTTGATGTGAAATTGCACTGAATTGTAAACTACATTATTTATTTATTTTTTCTAAGTGGTGCTGAGAGTCCTGATGTCTCCAATGCAGATATTTTCTGTCCAGATCATTAGTGAACCCAAGCACAGGTGTCTCTCTCTCAGTCTGTTTATCAAAAATTGGAATCCAGTCTTTCTGCTTTGGACCATTCCAAACTTTAAGAATACACTATGAAAGTGTAATATTTTGAATTTAGCAAGTGGACATTTCGGGCGGCACGGTGGCGCAGCAGGTAGTGTCGCAGTCACACAGCTCCCTGGAGATTGTGGGTTCGATTCCCGCTCCGGGTGACTGTCTGTGAGGAGTTGGTGTGTTCTCCCTGTGTCTGCGTGGGTTTCCTCCAGGTGACTGTCTGTGAGGAGTGTGGTGTGTTCTCTCTGTGTCTGCGTGGGTTTCCTCCGGGTGACTGTGTGTGAGGAGTGTGGTATGTTCTCCCTGTGTCTGTGTGGGTTTCCTCTGGGTGCTCCAGTTTCCTCCCACAGTCCAAAAACACACGTTGGTAGGTGGATTGGCGACTCAAAAGTGTCCGTAGGTGTGAGTGAATGTGTGTGTCTGTGTTGCCCTGTGAAGGACTGGCGCTCCCTCCAGGGTGTATTCCTGCCTTGTACCCAATGATTCCAGGTAGGCTCTGGACCCACCACAACCCTGAACTGGGTAAAGGTTACAGATAATGAATGAATGAATGAATGAAAGTGGACATTTTACTGCATTTGTAAAAGCCTCTTTTTATGCAGAATTCTTTAGAGACATTAACAGATGTACGTGGAAAATAAATGTCAGTGCATCTTGGCAGGAGGAGGTTCATTCAAGCCCCTCCCAGACGTTTAGTAGTTTCATAACTCCATACAGAGACGGCTTCATGTTTTGAAATGCGTTTATTTGCACAGGGACATTATGACATTATCATGGTGTAAAAATCAGTGAAGGACAGACGTCCTGTCTCTTCTTCTCTGTGAGTAACACAGGTGAGTTAAGCTTCGTTTACATGGATTTTAAAAAAACATTCCTTTTTTTTAATGTCTGTAGCTTACACTTTTCACTGGCATTCTCCCTGTGAGTCTGTGAGTGCTGTTCACCCTCGGTTAAACACCAACAGTGAGCGTGGGTCAGTCTGTCTGGCCAATAGTGAGTTATTTTAGTGTTTAGAACGTTATCCTGACGAGCGATGTTATAGTACAGCTTCTGAGTGTGTTTGTGTGTGGGTGTGTGATAGCACCAGCTACATCAAAGTGGACTTTTTCCCTTTCAGATGCAGCCTGGGGGCCTGCATTCCTATAACGTATTTAGAGGAACTGTGTTCCACCGCTGTCTACTCTGAGCTTGGTTGCAAGAAACTGATTCCAGATCAGGGCTCAGATTCCCAATAGTGTCTTAAAGGGACACTCCAGCCACGATGGAACCTTTAACCATAGATACATCTGTTGTAAACATGCTTGCTTGCATTGTACAGTGGTGCTGCTGTGGTCTCTAGAGTGAGATTTTCCAGTTTAAAGACCCACCCCCGCCCTTTGATGATGCATCTTAAAATTAGGAGGAAAAACTAAACTGCTGTGGGGTATATTTTTGTGAAAAAGCTGTTTTTATTTATATTTGCCTCTATTTTCAGTGTTTATGAAGCCTTCTACAGCCTTCTATGCGTCTAGAACCCATCGACTCTAGATCCCTTCGGTTCCTCCTGGCTGTAAAAATACACAGACGGTAGGAGATGTGAAAAGCAAGGTTTTTATAGGTCAGCACACTTTTGACTGATATTCCCGGTTGCAGCTTGAGGTCGGCTGCTATAACAAATCACACTTCTGTCATAGCAGCCATCGGCTGATGCTCTGAATCTAAAATCCCATCAGGAATCACTGCAGCTGGAAGGCCGGTTAGCACTGCATCACTACGGGCTGTTGAACAACGCTCAAGAGTTTCTTAGTGAACTTAGTAAACTCAGCACTTCTCCTTGTGTTTTGTTGATTTCTGGAGGGAGCCTTAAAGAATAACCCTCATGAGAGTGCAGAGTTTGAGCTTTGAAGCCTAGAGTAGCATCACAGTGGCCTGATGGATATTTATCACAGTGCTTTTCATCTTCCAAATTGCCAAAGAAAAACATAATAATAAAACCGAAATACTGTACACGCCAGCGTTCAAGTTGTACTCTGTTCAGAGGCGAACTCTAGATGTCAGGGATGTCTCCAAGTGGTCAGTCTGGTGTTCTCATCTCCGAACCTGTTCACAACCGGTCATTTCTTGCAGCTTCAGTATGAGGATTATATCCAGGTACAAATAATTTAGTGGATCAGACACAGCAGCAGCTGCTCGAGTTTTTAAACCCCTCAGTGTCACCGCTAAACTGAGAACAGTCCACTAACAACAAGCACATCGACAGCGTCCTGTGTCCACTGATGAAGGACTAGAGGATGACCGACATAAACCGCAGTGACAGATGAGCTACCGCCTTTTACTTTACATCTCCAAGGTCTAACAGAGTGAACTGTATGTGGACACATGGTTTAAAATCTCCGTTTGTACCAGCACAACACACACTGACACACCACCAGCACGTCACCGTCACTGCAGCGATCCTGAGAATGATCCACCACCCAAATCATACCTGCCCTGTGGGGTCCTAACCATTGAAGGACAAGGTGAATGTTGAAATGGACAATAAGTCGATACAAGGTCCTAATCCAGTGATTGTTCAATCTCTATTCACACCAAATTCAACAAAACAAACCCAAACCCCACTCTATAAACTTTGCCAAAATGCTCATGCTCAAGGACCATCATTTGCATATTTCACGATACACAGAAATCGCATTTTAATCCAGCACACTTTATCGAGTGTAAATGCATACGTTTATAACTCTTTCAGGATGCAATCCACATTCTAGTGACAAGAAAACACCAAGTGTAAATAGGTTCTCTGACACAGAGTGAGACAGATGTGGCTCCAGCTGTCAGTTGCTGGCGGTTTAATGCGTCTTGCAGACCATTAAATGCTGGCACCAAGCCACAATTAGACCAGAAATGTAGCTCATGCAAACACACACACACACACACATATGCGAATGGCAGTTCCCAGCCAATGCATGTCTACCACACACACGGGCCCCTGAAGCTGATGTGGTACTAGCTGCAGCTGGATGGTGAGCCACAGTGCCCCTCTGCCCCATGTCCAGAACGTGGTCCACTGTGAGTCGAAGTTAACATTAAATTTCTTTCTGAAGATGCAGAAACATGAGGTGCACAGCATTGCCTTTTTCCACATTGTGTTTTTGGGCCACTGCTTCTGACTGTTGCTTAGCAACAACAGCATCACAACTGTCAGTCAGCTGTGCTTTCTGGCTGTGGTTTCAATACGTGTTTGACCTTTTAGAGACTGATCTACGGCCACAAAGTGATGCTGCCAGCTAAAGCAAGCTGAACTACAAACTGCTCTTTGTTCACGTTGAGTACTTTCTGATCTGTAAAACAGATACCACACAGTTCAAGCAAGCCCTCGCTCTCCCAGCTCGGAAGAAGTGTGTGATTGGGGCGTGGCGAGTGTGTGGTACTGGTAATGACCCAAAAAATGGGAAAAAACTGGCTACAAATCCACAAAGCAAAAACAAAAAACACATTTAACCCATTGAAAACAATCAAAAGGAGCCACATCTCTTTAAACATCACATACAACACAAACCTCAGTCATTAGCCTCGCTCATGTTTGTGTGGATCAGAGCTTTCATATTTGCGTACTTTGTTGGACAAATTTCTGGAATAAATAGTGATTTTACAGAGTCGCAGTCACACAGACACAGAGAGGTGATCTGAGGTTGTGAACATGACAGAGCTACATCAACAGTGTGACACTGATTGTATGATATACAGCTAATGGCATCCTTCGAGTTCATGACGACTACAAATATATCAGTGGTTGTGAGAATGGGCTTTAAAATGTGTGTGTGTGTGTGTGTGGCCGAGGCATGCTTCGGGGAGCGCGCTGAGACGGCAGAGGTCAAAGATCAATGGAGCAGCACCCGCTGGGCCTCCGCTTTCTTTCCTTCTTTGCTGTTGTTTGTTTGTTTGTGTGTTTATCTGTTGTAGGTCCTCTCTCCTTGGCGTTCAGAAGTACTGGTGTCTATTTACAGGTTTTCCCAGTGGCTCGGCTCGGCTGTGCTGACCGTCACCGCCGTACTGCCCTGTCATTGGTGGGGCAGCTCAGAGGACGGCTTCTTTTTCAGAGTGTCTATGATGGACTGCACGCCTCGCTTGACGCTAGTGGTGACTCGACGAGTGACCGACTCTGACTGGGACGCAGAAGGGGAAGTGGACTTCTGAGAGGGAGAGCGGGCAACCAAGCATTTCTGGTATCGGAGCTGAGAGAGAGAGAGAGAGAGAGAGAGAGACTAATGAGTACAGAAACTCTAAAGAGAAGTTGAGAGCGAACCATTGTTGAATATCAATCTTAAAAAATCAGTCGTACAAATAAGTTTTAAAATGTTTTTTTGGGTAATGTATTATTGTAATAAATAATTTAAATATTCTCCCACTCTTTTGTCATTTATAATACTTATGTTAATAAGTATTAAAAATGACAACTTTCTATTTTATTCCACAAGAAAATCTTTAAAAAATAAGTCATTTGAAAATGGTGAGTGGAAAGATTTTATTGATGAGATCTATGAGGAAAAAGCACATAGTTCCAAATGTATGTGTGAGATATGATTTACGTGATGGTGTATTAATACTTACTTTAAATTTTTATTTCAATTGTTATTAATAAAGTGACATTCATTCATTCATTAATTGTCTGTAAGCACTTATTCAGTTCAGGGTTCAGTTCAGAGTCTACCTGGAATCATTGGGCGCAAGGCAAGAACACACCCTGGAGGGGGCGCCAGTCCTTCACAGGGCGACACACACTCTCACACACACACACAAATTCATTCACACACCTATGGATAGTTTTAAATCGCCAATCCACCTACCAATGTGTGTTTCTGGACCGTGGGAGGAAATCGACCAATAAAGAGACATGTCATATTTAATAATTCAAAGATTCAGTGTTTGATTTTTGATTTACATTTGTAAGTTACACACAAACACTTTAAAACTTCTTTGTATACTAATTAAATATAAATATTAACATAAGCTCTCATACATTAACATTACTGACATATATGTATATATAGTTGTGCATGTGTGTATGAGATAGACTCACAACGCAGGCGGACTGCACTGCTTCTGACACACTCCCTGCATTGGGTTCACACCAGAACACGTGACACTGGAAGTGCTGGTTCCCCGTGTCCATGATGAAGGCGAAAGTGTGCACGTCACGGCCCACGCCCATAAACGAGAGAAAACGCACACGACACTCCACCAGGACTTCCTCTTCCTCCTCCTGAAATTAACCAGCAGGACAATGCCATGGTTTAGACCAGACACACAGAACTGCACTTAACAGACCACTCAGACAGAGCAGCACTTTATAGACCACTCAGACAGAGCAGCACTTTATAGACCACTCAGACAGAGTGACACTTTATAGACCACTCAGACAGAGCAGCACTTTATAGACCACTCAGACAGAGTGACACTTTATAGACCACTCAGACAGAGTGACACTTTATAGACCGCTCAGGCAGAGCTGCACTTTATAGACCACTCAGACAGAACTGCACTTTATAGACCACTCAGACAGAGCAGCACTTTATAGACCACTCAGACAGAGTGACACTTTATAGACCACTCAGACAGAGCAGCACTTTATAGACCACTCAGACAGAGTGACACTTTATAGACCACTCAGACAGAGTGACACTTTATAGACCACTCAGGCAGAGCTGCACTGTATAGACCACTCAGGCAGAGCTGTACTTTATAGATCACTCAGACAGAGCTGCACTTTATAGACCACTCAGACAGAGCTGCACTTTATAGACCACTCAGACAGAGTGACATTTTATAGACCACTCATGCAGAGCTGCACTTTATAGATCGCTCAGGCAGAGCTGCGCTTTATAGACCACACAGCCAGAGCTGCGCTTTATAGACCACTCAGGCAGGGCTGCACTTTATAGACCACACAGCCACAGCTGTGCTTTCTAGACCACTCAGACAGAGCGGCACTGTATACACCACACAGCCAGATCTGCACTTTATAGACCACTCAGACAGAGCTGCACTTTAAAGCACCCTTAGTGAGAGCTGGACTGTATAGACCACTCAGACAGAGCTGCACTTTATAGTCCATATGCTCAGACCAACACTTAAAGGCCATTAAGCAACACTTTATACACTTAATTTTGCTCCTGGGATGCTCCTACATTTGCAGAGTGTAATTCACATTTACAACTCTATTACAAAATTAAGTTTTGGGGGTTTCCTACCCTCCTCCCTAAGTTACATAGTGCAGTTTCTGCAGGGCTGAACCCAGAGTAGCAACAACAGAGGCTCTATTCTCCCTATTACAGCTCAGTGGAACATCACAATGATTTTGAAGCTGTAATTTTAATGTAAAAAATTAACAAAGTGTTCCTTTAAAAGTGCATATGCAAAGGGTGGTCTAGAAAGGTACAACCCCCCCAACTTCTGTAAACCAGGGGACTCTGATACTGAGAAGTAGTGCCTGATCTCACTAAAGTCTACAGTAAAATCCTCACAGTAAAGTTCTAATACTAGCCTTCCAAGAAGGATATACGCTGTTAATGCAGCAAAGAGAAGTCTAACTCCATATCGATGCTCTTGATTTCAGGAGATTTCAGGAGTCGGCTCAAACCTGGGTCAAATTGTGTTTCTGGAACGGTGCACTTTTTTCGAAGCCTGGCTCTGTTTATTGATTTGTGGCCTTTGTCCTGCACATGTAATACTCAGAGGGCTGCCCTGATCACCAATATTGACATATTAATATCAGTTTCATTGATGTTTACTGTGCCTGCCTGGCACTTCTTCAGCCGTGTGACCAGTGAAAAGTGCTGCTCTGCAATATCAGAAACTTCTCACTTCAGGAACCTTTTAACCTTTAGTTGGGTCACTCTGAGCCAGGCCCTTGGCTTTGAGACTGAGGATCTATCTCACATTTTCAAATCATTAAATTGACCTTGTTGCTCCACTATTGTCATTGATAAAATAGAGACTGAGTAGAAACAAAGAGGCCATTTTAAAGTTAGAGAAGATTGGTGTACATACAGCACTGTGGAAAACTGGATACATCAATGTTCAGTCGAAATGCCTTTAAGGTAAATGCCCTTCAGTATATTCATGTTTGAAAGGAGATCAAATAAACAATCATCAACTTGCTGAAGCAGGGGATAATAAAATGAAATATTATCGTTATTGATGAGTATTGGCATTGGGTTAGTATCATAAGAAAATGTTAAACACTGGGGGGATAAACAGAACAAATCCAATCTAATACTGTAACAAATCTGCCCTGAAATAGTGTGATAGGGTCTTAGCTGTGCATTTTCTTCTGTGGATGGACATCATTTTTGAATAGTTTCAGTGTGACCCTATGTTTAGACGATCATCTAAATAAAGTCTTTCAAAGAAGTAAAGAAGTAATATCATATTATTATTAATATCAGCTGATACTCAAGGATTCAATACATAAAAGAAAAAGTGCCACCATGTCATTTCTAACCATTCTGCCTCCATACTTTTGGTGTGTGGTGCATTTGAATATAATACAGAGAGAGACAGAGAAGAGGAAAAAGACAGAAGTGGAAGAAGAGAGTGAAACGTAAGCTGCCGCAGCTCACCTTCTCTTTGATAACGCTGACTGTAGCATCCTCCACGTTGAGCTGCACTGCCGTCCAGTCCTCCTTTCCCGTGGACGAGAGCAGACTGTCGATTGCCCCGTTTATAATGTCCATCCCTGAGAGAAAGAAGGTGAGAGATGGATGTGAGGAAGACTAAACTACACTATACAGCCAAGACATTGGGGACAAGTTTTATCTGAAATGTCTTTTCAAATAAATGGCATTAATAGGTAGTTTGTGTCCCCGTTTGCTGCAGTCAGCTCTACTCTTTTGGGAAGGGTTTACATCACACGTTAGAATGCTGCAGTGAGCATCTGACTGCATTCAGCCACAAGAGCATTTGTAAAATCAGATACGGATGTTGGATGATTAGTTCTGCATCACAAACACCCCTTCAACTCATCCCAGAGGAATTCTTTGGAAGTCCATCACTCCTGATGCGTCTGAGATTAAGAAAAGCAGCTTCGAAGACTGAAATTTGTAGGTATCTAAAATTCTTGCAGAATAGTTTTAAAACAAAACAAAACAAAAAGAATAGAAGCTGTAATGAAGTCAAACAGTGGAAAAGCTAAACACGTGGACAGTTAGATATTATTTTTAGTTTTGTGTCATTTTCTGTTGAATCACCCGGAGGAAACCCACGCAGACACAGCGAGAACACACCACACTCCTCACAGACAGTCACCCAGAGGAAACCCACGCAGACACAGGGAGAACACACCACACTCCTCACAGACGGTCACCCGGAGGAAACCCACGCAGACACAGGGAGAACACACCACACTCCTCACAGACGGTCACCCGGAGGAAACCCACGCAGACACAGGGAGAACACACCACACTCCTCACAGACGGTCACCCGGAGGAAACCCACGCAGACACAGGGAGAACACACCACACTCCTCACAGACGGTCACCCGGAGGAAACCCACGCAGACACAGGGAGAACACACCACACTCCTCACAGACAGTCACCCGGAGCGGGAATCGAACCCGCAACCTCCAGGCCCCTGGAGCTGTGTGACTGCGACACTAACCTGCTGCACCACCGTGCCGCCCTGGATTTTGCTTATACTCCATCATTTGAACACAGAAATGCTCCAAAATAACTTGGAATAAAATCTTTTTACATGAACTTCCATTGAAAGGTGTGTGTATATATATATATGTACTGGTGATATATATTTGCTGTTGATGTAGATATAAGATGTGATTTACTAGGAAGGTCTCATGCTGTGGGAAGTCTAAATCAGAGAAGCTGTCCTTGCTGACAGCTAAGGTTAACATTTCTGAGGTGTTGATAAGGACAGGCTGAGTTTGTGGCTGGAGCCCACTAGATTAGTTCTATATCTGTCAAGTGAGTAAGAAAAATCCAGCACATATTCTTTCTGATTATTTTTTTCACCCCTGGATAAATCTTGTTTTATTTATTTATTTATTTTTAGATAGAGTGGAACTTCTTTCGGTTGACCAGTTTGTCAGTTAACAATGTCCCAGTGTTGGAATAGACTGTGTGTTTGTGTGTGTGTGTGTGTGTGTGTATACCTATGGGACGAGACACTGAAGTCATTCCCAGGTAGAGAACGTGGAAGCTCTGTTGTAGTTCCGTCTTTGGTGTGGGAAACTCTACTGAGAGAACACATCAGAAACAGACACACACACACACACACACACACACAACCTGATGTAACACCATATAGAACCAGCATTTTAAAAAATGCTTTCTTTCCATTTCTTCCGTCTTTCTTTGTTCCCTCTCTTTTCTTTTCCTCTCTCACACACACAAAATAAGAAAACAGCACAAAAGTGTTGCTATCTGTTTGTGGTTGAACGTTGCACTGAGGGCCCGAATGCGACACTGGTTATTCGTCAGCACTTCATGAAAAGCTGTTGGATGAAAGCTGAAGCACAAGCCACAGCCTAAAGGGCAGAGTCTCTGTTGTTTCATACAGTTTGTGTGAGCATATGTGCATTTTGAAATCCTGAAGTCATGAACAGAGGCATCCACTAAAGATGAGAAGCTTAAATACAGCACGGCATCCTGTGATTTCTAAGCTCCTTTATGTAACGCAACAGAAACAATTACATTCATTACAATGGTCTCTAACTTGTCTATGGGAATCACTATATTACATTAGCAATAAAGTGAAGTGTACTTTCACTCCACACTGGATTTCATATTACGTTTAATAGCTCTATATAAACTAAATCTTTGCTTTTTATAAGACATACATGTTACATATTACACATATTTCAATAGTCGCAATACATCACAGGCATTTCTTCACCTCTTCATAAAATTGACCACACAATGTAAAGATTACAAAATTACGTGCAAGATATGAAGGAAATGATCAAAAAAGCAAGTCTTTATTTGGTCATTATTTTTTAATCTCGTCCTCTAGCTCCCCTTGTTTCCTGTTTGCTCTTTTTATCTAGCCATACTCTCTCTGCTGCTCTTAGATAATTAAAGTACAGGCTTTCACTCTGATAGAGGAATGAAAAACGAGAGGGAGAGGTGACGTGATGCCACGCGCTAGCATTTAGCGTGCAGGCCCAGCCGACCCCATTAAAAACCAATTAACAGTGCGCTGGCGTTAGCGTAGCCAAGCTAGCGGTTCCCTAGCGCTGTGAGATCAAAGGAATTATGGGAGTGGAAATCACTTGTGCCAACAACTGCACAAACTGGCTGTATGCCAGTGTCTCTCTCTCCCTCTTTATTCTGTTCGCCTGCTGTTTCAGTTCTGATCTCCTATTGTTTTTATTCTTCATGCGTCCTTCTTTATTTCACTTTCAACTTCCTCTTATTATATTCTTCCATTTTACCAGGCCCAATGCCACAGTGTTGGGAAGAAATAAGGTATCAACCTCCCAAACCAGATCCCCTGTTCTTCCTTCCTTATCAGGTTTGGACAACATTTAGTTTTCTTGTGTCTTAACAAAGAGCTACTTTTTCCCTAATATTTTTCATTGGTCTGTATTGACACACACTAACTCTTACTCTCTTTATTGAGCGTTGGATAAATACTCAGTGTGTGATAAACCAAAGGCAATGGAAGACCATATCACCTGTTAAACTTGTCAAAACCCAAAATTGAAATATTGGTTTGACAAAATGGAATTGAATGTTACAAATGCTGTGAAAATGCAAATGTATCTGCAGTGTTTTAGTTGGCCATATGACTGCATATTATCCTTTTTATTCCTGACAGATGGTATAGCATAGTGGATAACTGGGTGTTGCCCTACACAGCTAACTGGTTCATTCCCAGCTCAGCCTCTAACACCATGTTATACCGAGTCCTTGGGCATGATTTCTAACGCTTTAATCAACTATTTATGTAACAAAATAAAAACAAACTCTAAGTTGCTCTGTATGAGAGTACAGTATGTCACAATGTATGATCCATACTAATCAATTCTCCATATATTAACGATAACTGTTCTGTTTAAAGGCTTGGTCTGATGAAACATATTAAGCTGTGATTATAGCAGTGATTATCCAAAGCAGAGAACCAGAGAAACTAGTACCAGTTTGTTGTGAGTTTAAATGTGATGTGTGTAGAGTCTAAAAAACATTTTTAACAGCTGGAGGAAAAATATCCATAAAGGTTTTTTACCTTGAAGTGGGACGTCGGAGCTGGGGAGAGAGGAGCTGCCCGCTGCCGCTTTGGCGTTCTTCCTTTCGGCCATTATCTGGGAGAGAAAAATAACAAATAACACCACTTTTTTTGTTTATTTCTCTCTCTCTCTCTCTCTCTCTCTCTCTCTCTCTCTCTCTCTCTCAGTTTTTTCAATTTTAAGCTCAGAGAAGCTCTGTTCATAAAAGCCAGAGCAAACTGGGGAAAGCTGAGAAAAGAATAAGGTCTTAAGATTTAATAAAAGGCGTAATATAATTACATAAGGCAAAAATATTGCATTAAATAAACATCCACATGTGTTCACATTAAGTACAAGATAATCACTAATTGTGTCATTAATTTTAACAGAAACCCACACACACAGCTAACAATTAAATATAACGTTTCTTTTTTCAATATTATACTGTGTCCACTTTATGTGTTAATTACATCTTTTATGACTTTCATTACATTTTTCCACACCTCTGAGGTTCAGTTTAGCAAATATTAGAATTTTCTGCTTTTCCTGATGTAAACCAGACTAGCCTTGGTGATCTACCGGGTTTAATACGGTTGTGAGGACTTCCATTTTGTATCTTTTAATACATTGTAATGCAAAATATTTATTTTTACATCTAATCTGCTAAAAAGTGCCTCCTGAAATAGTGCTAACTTGTGATTAATTACCACTTTAACGAGTAATAATATAAATGTATGACGGTCTTTGACTTGAGCTGAGTACTGTATATTCAAAGGATACCACATACACAACACACACACACACACACACACACATACACACACAGACACAGTCAGTCCCTCTTCAAAGCTAGTTGATGAAACCAGTATAAGCTGCTTTGCTGAATTTGTAAGCATTTTATAAGCTAACACACACACACACACACACACACAGAATTCCAAATGAGCAATATTTCTGATGTCGTGCTTGTCGCTGATTTCATAATCTGCTGTGCCTCTGGAGCAGAACTTTCTCCAGTTCAAAAACATTTTTAATGTATGTGCAAGTCGGGCGGAAAAAGCTCGTACCAGCTTTGCCAGAAAGACTTTAATTTGTTCTGCATTAAAACAATAAAGAGAAATCTAAGGTTCGGCGTTCGGCTTTAGTCCGGGGTTATTTGGCTTTTTATTATTGTACACATTAATTTTACGCACATTTATTCTTGTTTTTCCACCTAATTTACTTTTTATTGTTCACTCTCCAAGTCCCCTGGTTTATTCTGACGCTCTCACAAATCTAGGACATCTTGTCAGAGTGTTACTCCACGGAATATGAAGAACATGCACGTGCCTCTGAAAGAAGGGAGAGTTAGGAGCACTAATTACTCGAATAAATCACTATATAAAGAAGGCCTTGGACACATCTGACACAATATATGTTCTCCATAATCTTATACTCTATTCACGCTCCAGAGATTAACATTACACAGGGAGCTGATGAATCTTCAGTGTGTGTAGATTTAACAGCCTGGCGGTGATAACTGTGTCCAGTTTGGATTCGCAGTGTATATAGTTTTTACAATATGGCAGTAATGAGTGCTGACCATCGATCTGCAGAGTGTAGTCCTTACAGCCTTATATCATACACAGGGGTTGGACAATGAAAGTGAAACACCTGGTTTTAGACCACAATAATTTATTAGTATGGTGTAGGGCCTCCTTTTGCGGCCAATACAGCGTCAGTTAGTCTCGGGAATGACATATACAAGTCCTGCACAGTGGTCAGAGGGATTTGAAGCCATTCTTCTTGCAGGATAGTGGCCAGGTCACTACATGATGCTGGTGGAGGAAAACGTTTCCTGACTCGCTCCTCCACAACACCCCAAAGTGGCTCAATAATATTTAGATCTGGTGACTGTCTTTCACCAGTCTTACTGTGTGTATTGGTGCATTGTCGTCCTGATACACGGCACCACCTTCAGGACACAATGTTTGAACCATTGGATGCACATGGTCTTACTGGTGCAATGTGCAGTTAATGAAGATTGTCCACCAGGCTGCTCCAATTTAGCCATGAGACCTCCCACAATACAATGACAGGTGTTTCAGTTTCATTGTCTAACCCCTGTATATATACATGAAAAAAATGCAGAAAATGAATGCAGTAGGATTCTGCACTGTGTATAATATTTCATTCTGATGGTAATAACACTGGTTTCCAGTTTGAAATGATATATGCATGTTGTGTTTACAGTGTGACAGCAATAAATGAGGAGTGATTCAAATCCAGTATGAATCTGCATAGTGTAGTTTTACAGAATGGCAGAATAAAAAGGAACATCTGTAATGAGTGGAAGTTGTCTGAAAGTTTTTAGATCTACATCCAAATTTATTACCCTTCATAACAAAGTCAGCACAAATCTAACAAGGCATAATCCATCATTATATATCGCAAAATAAAATGTATCTCCATGTTTGTGGATGTTTAGTTCACTACATCATTTGCCTACACAGCAGCTGTTCCAATTTCATGATGAACGGGCCAATAGAAACGCTCGGAATGTACTTGGAATAAAGTCTTTTTTACATTCACTTCCACTGAAAGTCACAATATTGGAAATACATGTTTTTCTCTGGACAGTGATGATATACAGACCCTCACACAGCCTAGAGACCATTGAAAGCAGCATGAACTTATGGTTTTACACAGTGATCACTCATTGAACTGTCAATTTAAAGTTAGGTTCCTTAGTTGGTGTGGACAGAGGTGTCCAGGTCTCTGGAGTGTGTTGAGAGAGATAACAGACTCTCAGGAGTTGTAGTGTGTAGTGAATCCCAGTTGCGTGACTCAGAAGCACTCTCACACTTTCACACTTCCCTCAGAATGTACCCCAGGGGAGAGGAAGGGAGGGAGAGAGGGAGAGAGAAAAAAAGAACGAGTGCAGCCTAAAGTAGACGTGTGACTTGACGTCCGAAAAACAGGCCTCGGTTTAATTAATATTGAAATTGATCTCCAAATGGAAGAGCAAGGGAGTGTAAGGGCATATGCATAATTTCCAGGATGGAGAAGAGGGACGGTTCCCATCCTATTAATAACACCAACTCAGCCAGAAAACACCACCACCCCCCACAATAATTAATTTAGCTTGTATTAGTAATACTGATCTAATTAACAGAGAAGGTGAAAGTCATATTTCTATATTAGCACTTCATTAATAAGCGGGTCATCCAGGAAAAAACTTTAGTTTGTTATTTAAAGTTCTTTTAACACATTATTTATCCAGTCTCTCATGGCTGTTATCGGTGGCCTCGTTGTGTTTGAGTTTGGACCACAATGTCAGGCCCAATTAAAGCTGTAGTTTACATGAGCATCATCAGAAGGTCTCACCTTAGCGCAGATCTGGTGCAGGCTGGCGGCGATAGCTTCTGCAGGACTGTCACATTGGAACACGTGACATTTCAGCACACGCGTGTTCTTATCCCGAGCCACGTACGCAAAATCCCTGCAAGAGCAGAAAGACAAAGAGCATAAAACCTCACCAGTGTGGCTTGTGATGGTAATGTGTCATAAGTGAGAAAGAAAGACCAGTGGTAGAGACTAGGAGACTAGAGACTAGGTAATCTAGTTTTATCCTATACCCTATATATATATATATATATATATATATATATATATATATATATATATATATATAATCAATCAGTCAAAGCCAGTCATCCAAACTACGCAAGACCTAGTGGATCATCCAAATGAACCCGTCAGATTCACAGAGACCAGAGAATATCAAGTTGGGGATCTTAAAACTGAGAGAAACAAAAATTGCAAACAACTTCTGAGACTGAACTTTGGAGGTGTGGAAAAAAAACACCACCTACAAATTTCTTTGATCAAATTAAAGCAGTTCCACTAAAAGAACAGAAGCAGTCATGAAGGAAGATGGTGGATACAGTAAAAACTGACAATTTACATTAAGCTTCTGTGTAATATTACTTCAGTTTAATCTTTCTAAAAATATAAAAATGTTCTTCATTCATTCTTTCGTGTCTTTAATAACCATTTCATTCAGAGCAGGGTCCCAGTGACTCCGGAGCCCACCTACAATCATCAGACACAAAGAAGGAACACACTCTCACCAGGGCATCAGTTTCTTGAATGGCATCACACACTCACCCAGTCACTCACACACTCACACCTGTGGACAGACTCACACACTCACCCAATCACTCACGCTCATTCACTCACTTGTAGTTTGGGTCCCTGACATTTGCACAGTCCATACATCCATTATCTGCAATCAATATCCAATTCAGGGTCACGGTGGGTCCAGAGCCTACCTGGAATCACTGGGTGCAAGGCAGGTATACACCCTGGAGGGGGCGCCAGTCCTTCACAGGGCAACACACACACTCACACATTCACTCACACACTCACACCTATGGTCACTTTTGAGTCACCAATCCACCTACCAACGTGTGTTTTTGGACTATGGGTGGAAACCGGAGCACCCAGAGGAAACCCACGCGGACACAGGGAGAACACACCACACTCCTCATAGACAGTCACCCGGAGCGGGAATCGAACCCACAACCTCTAGGTCCCTGGAGCTGTGCGACTGCGACACCGTTGCCGTCCCATTTGCACAGTGTTGTTTGAAATTCGTCTAAAGTATAAGAGCCGATTAATAAACTAACACTCCTACAAACACACATTGGGATAACAACTTTGAAAACATGTCATCTTCTTTTACAGAGGTTGCCAGTATTAAAACACACACACACACACACACACACACACACACACACACACACACACACACACACACACATAAGGCAACATGAAAGAAATCAGTTCTTTGAAAACAACAACGGAAAGAGAGCGAAAAGAGGTTACGCAGTGAACCAGGTTCACCCTGGGATTCTGCACACCATCACCTGACAAAACTGGGTTTTTCAGTTTATTTTCTCACTATTCCCAAAAGTGGCATCCGAATGGGAAGAGGCATCCAAACAAGCCTCAGCCTGACCTCCATTCTGAAATCCGCTGCCTGTCAAATGTTTGGGGACACCCGTTTTCTCTGAAAAGCTTTTCTCCGTTACATCACGTTGAAATAAAACAGGATCGTTTTACTACAGCTTTGTTCTGATCTTGTGAACGTGTCCAGGTCAATATTCAATAATCATCAAAGCGTCTTTTTAAAAATGAAGACCAGGTTTCGCCGTAGTGTTTACAGCTGAAACATATCTAAAGAGATAATAAGCTAACACTACAGCTAACTGCTGCAATGAGATAAGGAGGAAGAGGAAGAGCTCCATCCCCCTGGGGGATGGGGAATGCTTGTACATTATAGGTTCATTTCCTAAGTTGATTATTTAAGCTGGAAATCAGATATTTATCGATAATAGAATCAATAAATCTTTAAGGTAAATCCACACTCATGGACCAAACAAACAAACACAGGTGATGTCTCCATTCTGTCGGTAATGCTGTCCAGACACAAGATATATACTGGGTCAATGAGCCCACCCAGTTAAAGCAACACTAGGCAGTATTGTTCTCCCTGTGTCTGTGTGGGTTTCCTCCAGGACTCTGGTTTGTCGCCCAGTCCACGGTGTGAGCCTGCCTTGTGCCCAGTGATTCCCAATGATGACCCACTGTGACCCTGAACAGGATGAAGTGGTTTCAAAAAATGATTACATTTCTCAAAATTTAGACTAAAAATCTGACACATCAACTACAGTCAAACCTCTTTTGAAGTATCCTCTTGGTGTAGTGTGGATCTGAGTTGTGATGTATTGTTATGACGATGTCTGAGAACTCTCTACGTGGTTGTCCTCTCAGGATTTGGCCTGAATTCTCCACGGGTCAAACAGAAAACATGAAGGCAGTTTCTAGCTTGTTCTCTGGCCTATGGTTTGGCATGGTTTACGAGTCCCGAGTGGGTGATTGACGCCCTGACGTGCAATTCAGCCATGCCCCGATGAGCAATGCATGCTGGGAATTTGAGTGCATGTACATAGTTCATAGAAATGTCGAGGGTAAATTGCCATTGGGGGATGTTTATTTTTTCAACTCATGTGGTTAGAAACATTTATCAAAACCATAAAAGCCTTTCTGCAATAAACCGACTATTCCCTCTGAATCAATGACATGTGACTGAGATTTTTAACGAGAATTATCATCCACCACATCGGGATATCAGTTATATGAGTGAATGAGTGTTAAAGGGGACATCTCCCACTTTTCCACTAAGAAACACAGTTGTTGTTTTTTGCTCAGATCTCTTTCTTTTCCAAACTCGTTTTCTCCATTTTTACTCAGAGCTCTTATTTCTGAGCACACGTTTTGTCTGTTTTGTTGCGTTTAACCTGGCCTTTGCATTCTCACATAAACGCAGGTCCAGCGCCGTGATCGGAGAGACTCTGATGAAGGGGTGGAACATTTCCAAATATTTTGTAGTCTGAGTAAATGCAGCACAAAATCAGAATGGCTCAAATTATTTCTTGTTTTCTGACAAAAGCAAGGTGGCCCTGATTCGCAGTGAGTGGGTCAGTAGACTCCAGATCCCCAAATGAATGTGCTAATAAACTGAACAAGCCATTTTGTCATGATATTCCCCTTTTAATTTTATCTACACAATTAATAAATTCATTTGAATTTTAATGAACTATAAAAGCTGTAATTCTGGACCACAGTCAACACACCACTCATCCACAAGGCACTGGATGGAAGTCCATCAAATTTAACTGGGCATGGTGACCTTAGGCTTGTGTGTGAGGCTCTGTTTTCTCAAAATGTTTTTCAGAGACAGAGAGGTGTGCACTAAAACATTAATGATAACCAGTGTCCACAAACACCTGGACGTATAGTGTGTGTGTTTTACTGAAAGAACAAGGTCAGTGTGCATTACAACAAAGGAACAAACAGCTTTTATTTTCTCATCAGAAGTCACCATGACCATGCCGTGTGTGTGTGTGTGTGTGTGAGTGTGTGCGCATGTGTGTGTGTGTGTGTCTGTGTGTGTTAGAAGACCTTGGCTTTATCTCTGCAATCTCTCACTCTATTTATGACTCTATTACCCAACACGTCTCTTACTAATTGTGCACACACATTTAGAGTCGATAACCCTCTAAGCAGGTGTGTGTGTGTGTGTGTGTGTGTGTATGTGTAAGAGAGAGAGAGAGAGAAAGACATTTGTTTGATTCCAGATGGTGAAGTTGTTACAGGTATATGTGGAAGTTTGAATGTGTGTGTGTGTGTAAGTGAGATAGAATGTAATTAGAAATGGGTGAAGAAGTGTTCTGTGTGTGTGTGCGCTGAGATTTCATCTCTATCTTCTCTGTTTACATTCCATTACCGTGCATCCAGTGGGACACACTCTCATTACAGCCCTACACACCTCAGCTGTTTGACTAGTAGAACACACACGTGTGCATGCGCTCTCTCTCTCTCTCTTTAGGCTACTATTTAAATAGAATTAGGTATTTTGCTCAGCACTTTCTTATATTGGATGTGAGATATGTGCATGTGTTTTCATCTGTAAAACTCATCTGGTATATGTGTGTGTGTGTTTGGGGTGTGTGTGTGTGTGAGGAGTATCCTGCTTTATTGTGGGAAAACAGTTCCACTGCACCATTCAGTAAAAATCAGATTAAAACCTGCTGAACTACCTGCACACACACACACACACACACACACACACACACACACACACACACACACACACACACACACACACACACACACACACACACACACACACACACACACACACACACACACACACACACACACACACACACACACACACACTGTATAATTGTGGGTGTATGTGTGTGTTTGGCAGATCTTTCCGTGTGAAGAATCAGGTGATGTGTGATTTTTCATTGTATTTTTTACATACATATAACTGAGAAGAGGAGAATGGAGATAGAGGACAGAGAAGAAAAAAGAAAAAGATGAGAAAGGCAAGGAAACACTGAAGAAAAGAAATGGGACCAAATGAGCAAAGAAAAGGAAAGAAAGCAAAAAAAAAGAGAAGACAAAACTGAGAGAACGAGAGGAAAGAGAAATTGGGGAAATGATAAAAGTGAAGGATTAAAAATAAAAAATAGAAGTAAGTTGATGAAGAAAGAGAATAGAAAAGAGAGGGGAAAGGAAGAGAATTTAAATGCTGTAGAGAACTGATGAAAAAGAGAAAGAATGTTCAAGACAAAAATATTTAGCATTCTTTGTTCTTCTCTTGGGAATACAGTAATAAAAATATAATAATATTGTCCAGTCACAAAATGGAAAGTGACCTGACCTTTTTAACCTTGAATGTGGTTTTGCGCCAGTGATTTAGAAGCTGACCTCGAGGGGGAGATTACGAAGACAGAGAGAAAAAGAAGGAGAAGAGAAAGGGTGTTGAATACAAAGGGGGTTGGTTGTTAACGATTAAGCAATTTCTCTTCGTTTGTGTTGATGAATCCTGTTAGAGGCATGTGTGTGTGTGTGTGTGTGTGTGTGTGTGCACATGCATGTGTGTGATTGGAATCCAATTTAGGGCTCCTAAATCAATTACGTAGCTCCATTTCATTTAAATGAGTCAAACTTGGCATTAGTCGACATTAATCATCATGCTTGACTTTGCATTCATCTCCCTTCTTGCTTTTGTTCCTTTCACTTCATTTGGCCATTCGTCTGTGTCCAAAAACAGTAAAGTCGACCAAAGAGTGACCATAGTTTCTTGGATATCTCCTGAACAGCACAAGCTAAAAATAATAGCAGACAATGCAGGAACATTGTTTAAAACTGCACTGTAACTTTACGGGGTGGTAGTGCATTACTTTTACAGTAATATACCATGCACACTTACAGTAAGGAACAGTGAAATAAGAATTGCTTGCTGTGAGTTCACAGAAACCAGGAGCAGAGTATTAATGTTATATAGCCATAACAAGCTGCACACTCGACCCAGCAACGACGACCAACCTCAGAGACCAAGTACTAATCTACTACCTGATTACTCACTGTGTTACAGTTGGTCATTAATTCAAGCATTAACTTAATGTATTATACCTTGAATGTTTTGTGTTAATGTTGTGGAATTTAATGTAAGGCTCTTATTTTATTTTCCTACTTACTACCTCCTACAGAATGCAACAACATACTGTACTTTAAGAAAACTGAGTCATTGTGAAAATTGTATTGTAAATATAGATCATATGGAACTGGTGACACTGAGCATGCATTAACGGTGCCAGTGGGGCTAGGTACAGTCTTAGTCACCAGGGAGGCCAGTGTGGATTTACAGTTGTAGATCCTTAAGGGTAAAGTAGGACTGTAAATCTAGCTTGGAGGGGGGTGAGTCTGAGACGCCATACTCCACTGTTGATCATTCTGGAGGTGTCGTGGGTTTAATTCAGTGAAACACTGATGAGGGGAGGTGCCTACCTGATGACCCCTGTGAAGAGCTAGTGATGCAGTGGGTGGTTTGGGTTCTCATGTGATGGGCTCAATGAGTAACCATAGTTGTTAAGGGTAGCTGGTTGCTGATTGGTTGTAACTGTAGGATTGGAACAATGGAAATTGTGTGGCTGCTGGTAGGAAGGGAGTGGGGTGACCCCTATGTGAAGCTCTAACGGATTGACATAGGATATTTTACATCTTATCTCATGAATATGATTATAATTTGCATTTACAGTGTCATAACAATGTTTATTTAAAGTGGAACTCCACCAATGTTTCAGAATTTCTTAATTTTTCAGTCATTAATCTGTAAATAAAGATGGCAATAATGGTGTGAAGTTTTCACAGTATCTGCTGTGTTTTTGCTCACTGAAAGCCACCATATTAGCAAGAAAAAGACCGACAATTGCTGGTATATGAGTAAAAAAGACAGAAATGAATGCCTATTTTACCATTTTCATTATAAAACAGGAAATATGATAAAAGATAAATAAATAACAATATTAAAATCTACAAAGAAAACAGAAAAATTAGAGAAAAAAATAAAGAGAAGGCTAAATTATGCACAACTTTGAAAGTCTGGTGGAATACTCTTTAATAATAAAACTCTCAGAGAGCGCCTATACAGTGACCCCAAAACAATGTCCTTTAGTAGGAAAAAATAACCCACAATGCCATGCAAAAGGTCCCTTTGTTTCCTTCCTGTGGAGCTGCGGCAGTTAACTGAGCACAGAAATGTGATTTTGTGACATAAATATGATTTTACATATGATGAATGTTGCATCATAACCACTTTAGGCCTCCACAATCCAAACTGTGTCCCTGAGGAGTTAGATCACACACACACACACACACACTCGCTTCTCTCACATACACTTGGATACTGTGAGGTACATTGTGACGGTGCTGATGCAGAGCACTTGCTGCATAATGAACGGCCTGTCCAATCTGATCTGTGTCAAACTCACCAGCTTTTATGTGAAACTATTGAGCAAACGCATAACAATACACTGCCAATACAACGTGTGGTAAAAATATATGTATATTTTATTTTAAAATTTGTAACTGAGCCTTGGGTTTATTTCGAACAGTGGCAGGCACTCAGAGCTTTCAGAAGGGGCAGCATTTTAGACAGAACCAAGTGCTCTTTAGACAGAACTAAGCACATACTGCAGTAATCCTTTTACTCTATAGTTGGGTGTCAGCTTCAAACAAAAGAGTTAAATTCAAGGACCGTCCTGATTGTAATTTCTGTTCTCTTTGGCAAGATTCAGGCTCACTGGACCTTCATTTCAGCCCCTGAATGCTTAATCAGTGGGACACACAGCCAGATGAACCACAAACATAACTGGAAATACAGCCAACTGACCAAAGGAATTAACCAGTCATGTTCAGATTTACTGTGATCAATACTGTGGGAAAAATCCATCACCCTCGGTCTTCTGAAAAGTCCTACAAATGTCACTGCAGCAGATATGAGAGTTAGTAATAGTAATAAAAGTGGAAGGCTGTAAAAGTGTAAACCCACTACATATAAAGTGAAATATGTCTGTGTGTCTCATAGAAGTTCCAAGAAACCATTTAACAAGTGTTTAACAAGTTTAAAATATCCCCGTTGTTGTAGAATGGATATAAACGCCCATGTGTTACCTTAGGACTAATGTACTGCTAGAATCACAAGCAACATTCAGGATGGTCTTTACTCAGGTCTCAGAGTCACAAAAAACTGGTTGAGTTCAGACTTCAAATTCACAACTGTGTAGAGCTCACCACACAGACACACACACACACACACACACACACACACACACATTGGTCTCTTTCACACTTATTAGAGCTCTCAAACTGTATCTACCAGTTTCTCTCTGGTCAGAAATTATTCATCAGTGTTTTCCGAGTTACAACATTAGGACACCCTGCACCATCTGTCTGCAGCTATTCCAAGCACAGACACACACACACACACACACACACATACACATACACACACACACACACACACATAAAAAAAGCCTAAATTCTTTTCCTTTATCTCTCCCTCGCATACTGCAACAATTATTAAAACTTTGAATTTATCATTATATATTACCATTCATTACAAAACTGCTTCATATACAAACAGAACCACGAGTGAAGCACCGCTAGGAGAACTGTGGGCTGAGGCTGATATGCAGTATTTTGCATGTGCTTACACTATAAGGCCACTATAATTATCGGGACACTTGCTCATGCAAAATGTTTTCTGAAATCACAGTTTTATAAAGAGTTTGTCCACTTTTGCTGCAGTAACAGCTTCTACAGGCAAAAAGGTCATCGCAAACGAAATTCCAGCTCGTACCGAATGTGCTGAAGTTACACAGTCACTCCAAATTCCACCTTAAATAATGTAAGAGTGACAACACAAATCAGTCAATATCACCCACCTATGGAGCAGGAAAAGAGTAACATCCACATCTCCTACCATGCTTTTCAACGTTTAGATATCTCTACACCATCCAAATGCCTATAGATGCAGTTTCTCGCCTGTAGCTAAAAGGGCAATGGAGGGGGAGGGCTCCTGAGCCAGTTCCAAAATACTTTCTCTGTTTCTCATTTACAGAGCCAGTGTTGCGTACGAGCACTGGGCATTTTTCCAGCAGAAACAGGTTGCAGTGGAGCAAATGATGAGGAAACATCTTCTGAATTTTATAAAAAGTGGTTCAGATTAAGATGCAAGCCTTTAAATGCAGGTGCAGATGCTCCAATATTTCCCATTTAATCTCATGTATGGAGATTATACAGGTTCTGTGTACATATTGTTTTAAATATATATTTAGTTTGGTGTGGTCTCCTCGTGTCTGTGTGGGTTTCCTCCGGGTGACTGTCTGTGAGGAGTGTAGAGTGTTCTCCCTGTGTCTCTGTGGGTTTCCTCTGGGTGACTGTCTGTGAGGAGTGTGGTGTGTTCTCCCTGTGTCTGCGTGGGTTTCCTCCGGGTGACTGTCTGTGAGGAGTTGGGGTATTCTCCCTGTGTCTGCGTGGGTTTCCTCTGGGTGTTCTGGTTCCCATCCACTGTCCAAAAACACACGTTGGTAGGTGGATTGGCGACTCAAAAAAGTGTCCGTAGGTGTGAGTGTGTGTGTGTTGCCCTGTGAAGGACTGGCGCCCCCTCCAGGGTGTATTCCCGCCTTGCAGCCAATGATTCCAGGTAGGCTCTGGACCCACCACAACCTCGAACCGGATAAGCGCTTACTTATACTTATAATGAATGAATGAATGTAAACAGTAAGAACAAAAGCAAAAAAACATTAAAAACTGATTTTTCTAATGAGCATGAACAGGATCTATTCCAACACCATTCATTATCCCTCAGACACACACACATGAGCAGCAGCGTCAGCAACATAAAGATACCACAAGAGCAAGATAATGGGCCGTGTAAGTGTGTGTGCACACGTGAGCACACGTGTGTGTAAGAGTCAGTCACGGACTGTGGTCATTAGACTAATGCTGCTGCTTAATTACCCTCTAACATTGTAAAGTTGTTTACAGCCCTGGTACACGGCTCAATCGCCTGCTCACCTCCCAGACATTAAATCACGTCAGACTACATTACCCATAAACACTCTCTCTCTAATCTCACACTGTATTAGCAGCAGCCTGCCTAAATGTACATTCGCATTAGGTCCTGACAAAGTGCTAATGTTGCCCCGAGTTTAGCTTTGTCCCATTTGGCACACTTCGGGTCCTGCGGTCTTCATTGCCGCATGCTAGAGAGTGTCCCATTTCTCAATTTGGAGACTCCTGAACGACCTCTATGCACCCTTAATGCAGCCTTTGGGGATAATCGCATCGATGCGGACTCAGCAGCACATTCTTAGAAACCCTTGTCATATAAGCTATAAGTTTGGGTACAGTCATAAGACCAAGTGAAGAAGATTCGGATAGGACTCGTAGGTAGCTTTCCCCTTTTGCTGCAGGGAAGGCAGCCAGTGCTGATGAGTTTTATAGCCATTCATCCTAATCTTGGCACTGAGCATGGGGACTTTATGCATACTGACGATGCATATTCACTAATTATAAGGGATTTATAGAAACTATAGGACACCTAGTGTATATACACTGCACTATCACTGGGTTAGGAGTAACTAGCGTGTAGATACAAGGTAGGTACAAGGTAAGTTGATTTGAACTTCTAAATTTGGCTTGAGTGGCCTGACCTGGGCTCTAACTCAGTGAAGAGCTGTAGAGCATTGGTGTGCATGGGATGTTCGGTGTGATATGCACGGTCAGTAATTTCACCCTGCTTGATATTTCTGGCACACACTCTGATATCGTTTAGAGCAGTGGGTTTCCTAAGCAGTCTGGACAGTCTGAGCCGAGTTCCCATCTGGGCAGTTTGGCTCCAACTGTAGAGCCATTTACCTCCTGTTTAGCCTCTGTTTCTGCCACTGAACTCTACAGCCCCACTTTATATATTAATTCCAAGTTGTATTCCATCCCAGCACCATTTGATTTATTAGTGTGTTCTATTTTATCTTTATTTTTCCCACTTGGAGTTTGGAACCACTTCTCTTTTCGCATTATGCAAGATATTTGAGCTCTGACACGTCCGTCCTGACCCGGAGTAGTGCTCTTGTATACGGCTTTTGGAAATATTCATACATTTTCTTGCTATGCTTGTTTTTTTCCATGTCATTTTAAAGGAGATTGTATTTTAACCGCTAGAATTCGTTCAGTCCTGAAGCTATGTCCACCAAAATTTACTTGGTCAGACCAGGGTACACTGGGGACACATCGTGTCATCGCCGTCTCGTTTATTCCCTTATTCAATTCTCCTCCATTTATTTTTAAACACTCGTGAGGTTAGGGATTGATGTTGAATGATTGAGATCATAAAAGCTACTCCAATTATACACAAAGGTCTCCTTTCCTGAGATATCCTCTAGGCAATGATCCTGGTGACCTCAGACTCATGTGCAGCTGCTCCACAGCCTCCTGTTTATTCATACTTTCCTGTGGAGGTTATAGAAACTGTGAATTATAGAAATTAACTGGAATAAAAAGGTTAGAGGGATTGCGATTAAAATATTCCCAAACTAAGCTCAATTTTTCAATTGCTCAAACTCATAAAGTGCAAGAGTATGAACAGGAATATAATCCTGAGGGGGTCTGAAGATTCCTGTGGATACCAAAATGTACACACTCACTCACACACACACACACACACCAAATTCTACTGACTACAGTGTTTCTGAGGTCAGATTTATAGACCATTAGACACACAGTGAGACAGCAAGCTAACGAGAGAACTGGAGAAACCATTCATCAGAGAGAGAGAGAGAGAGAGAGAGAGAGAGAGAGAGAGAGAGAGAGAGAGAGAGAGAGAGAGAGAGAGAGCATGCTCACAGGCTTCAGGTAGTTCAATTAAAGAGAGAGGGATTGAAAGAATGATAGGAAGAATCATGAGAACAGCGTATTTATGCGCCTGCGTGATGTGGAGAACTGCAGGAATGGAGGGATGAATTATGGCGGAGGGAACGGCAGGAGAACGGGGCGAGAAAGAGAGGGAGGCAGAGATGAAAGGACAAGAAACTGAGGCAAGGGATAGAATGATGAATCAAAGACAGAGAGACTGAAAGAAAGAGAGACAGAAGAGTAAAAAAAGAGAGAGGGATGCCCTTTGATCTTGCAAAGGAGTGAGGTGTATGTGTGTTTGTGCGCATGTTTGTGTTCAGTAAAATGTTAACAGCATGCCTCTGCTCTAGTGGTGTAATGTGACTTCTAGACAGCAGGACACAGATCTTAAAAGGGCAATGGCACTAGATGCAAAGGCCAGACCCCACTATTAAAACAGCAACAGCACCAAGAGGTATATATATGTCCAAAATGTTGTCGACACACTGTATAGTGTCTGAATTCAACTACTTCTTTGTTCAGTTGCGCAAACATCGCTTCTATGATTTCCACAAGAGCATGACGCAAAGTGGGAGGCTCTGGGGCAGGTTTACATTGACCATGCTCAAAGCCAAGTCCACTAGAGGGATATAGAGGGGTAAAGAGGGGTAAAAAGCTTGCAGCATTGAAGCTAATCTTGAAAACCACAGGACGAATTACACAGGGAAAAGGCTAAGAGCAGAAATAAACAATGCAAAGGTTTATGCAATGTACCGGCAATGTTCTCTATCTCTCATGCAGGCAAACAAACAAATACAGCTCTGCACACCCTCACACACACACTTGTGTGTGCGGTGTGTGAAACGAAACACAGTTCGTTTGAACCATGAATCTCACAACTCTGACATTCAGCAAGAAACACTGACAGCAACAGCAGCTCATTCTATTCCCATCTCTCTCTCTCTCTCTCTCTCTCTCTCTCATCTTTTATTTCTCTCCATCCCTCTCATTATAATCCTTCCTTCTTGTCTTTCTATCCCTCCACTCCACCTTTTCTGCTACCCTCTGCATCTTTCTATGTTCGTCTCCTTCTTTTTCCTGTCACCCTCTTTACTATCTTTTCTCTCTTCTCTCCCTGATTCCTTTTCCCTCTCTTCATCCCTATTTATGCTCTCTCTCTCACTCTCACCCTCCCCGTCTCTATGATCCCTCTTTCTTCAATGCCTCTCATGCCCTACAGCACTCTCCCTCTTCTCGCATCCCCTACCGTACTCGTCTTTCTATGTTCCCACCTTCTTCTCACCATCTCACAAATCTCTCCACCAGCTCCTCTCTCTCTCTCTCTCTCTCTCTCTCCCAGTTACAACCCCTCTTTCACCTCTCTCCCATCTTCTTGTGTTTCCCTTCTTGATTTTTGCACCTCTCTAATCCTTCTGTGATTCCTACATTCTTTTACTCATTCCACTCTTTCCTTTCCACTTTTTTTTCTTTATTCTCTCTCTCCATCTCCCTATGATCGTTTTTCTTATGCTTTAAAACGCCCTCCATCTTCTTTATCCCTCACTCTCCTCCTCTCAGTCCCTCTTTACCATTAACATACACTTTATCTCTCTCTCTCTCTCTCTCTCTCTCTCTCTCTCTCTCACTTTCTCTCATTCCATTACCTCCTCCTATTGCTCTATTACTTTTTTCATACATGAAGTGAGTGTGTCTGACACATTAAATTACTGAGTGTGCGTGTATGAGTGTGTGTGTGTGTGTGTGTGTGTGTGGTGAGAGAGATAGATAGATAGAGACCTTTTCTGAAGCTGAGTCCTCCCAGTGAACCCATTCTGTCTCCTTGAACTTTGTTTTGCTTCCACTGACACATGCAACCCTCACACACACACACACACACAAGAGTTTGATAACCTCACATAACACATAGCATAGGCTCTGAAATTCTTTGCAGGCTCCAGTGATACCTCAGCCGTCCAGAACCTGACCCGTCCAACCGAGTCCTCACAGAATAAAACCTGATTTCCTAACCGCTCTCCTTTCTCCTTCCACTGGAGTATATCTAGTGATTTCTGGCAAAATGTTTAACACGAGCGATGTGTCGTCTGCTCTGCAAAAGCCGCAACCCTTTTGTCACTCGTGCTTGTTTGGTGTCTAAAAGCTGGCAAGCGGTGCTACAGGAAATGCCGCGACATGTTGCAAAAAGCTCCTTGTGAGCCAGTGGAGTGATCTGGGCATTTACAAGTCTAAATATACCAGCCAGTATTGGCCTGGACCACACGAGGTCAAGTTTTACTGATTTCTTTTGCTTTTTATTTATTTATTTATTTAATTTTTGATTCAGTAAAGTACCTCGAATTGCGATTGTGTATAAAAGGTACTCTATAAACAAACATGCCTGGCCTAATGTAAAGCCTTCCCAGAAGAACAGAGGCTGTAACTGCAGGAAAGAGGGACAGCATATGTATTAAAGCAACACTGGGTAGTATTTTTACCTTAAAATTACAGCTTCAAACTCATTGTGATGATCCGCTGACCTGTAATAGAGAGAACAGAGCTTCTGCCTTTGCTAATTCAGGTTTAGCACTGCAGAAATTGCCCTATGTAAGTTCATTCGGAGGAGGGTAGGTAACAACTCTCACACCCTCCCCTCACCTTGATTAGACTCTGTAACTCTAGGGAGTGTCTTAGGGCAAAAATACCATTTAATACTCTACATTTCAGAAGTTGGTTTGGGGAATATTATCTAGTGTAGTTTCTATTATTCATTAATTTATTCATTAATTCATAATCCATAACCACTTCATCCTGGTCAGGCCTCTGGTGTGGCTTGAGCCTGCTCAGGCCCATCGGGCTCAAGGCAAGAACAAACCCAAGGCACCATATAACAGCACAGCTACTATAACAGAGAAACTTAAAAATAAAGCAAAAACAACCAATGATCATGAAAATAGCTCTTTTTAGCTGGAACACTGAGTTTGCATGTGTGTGTTGGTAGGTGTGTGTTTACGTTAACAGCATAATGATTTGAGCTTACTGCACATGACCATGTTCGGTTTGAACCGGTGCTTTATGAAAACTCAGACTCTGTCATGAGACAAACAGCCTCCATCACAAGAAGATTCCGGAAGCTGTGAAACAAAAACATATCGTCTTTCCTCTGTCGACTTATTTTAGCACTCAAAGTGGATTCTGTTCACTCGCTGAACTGTGAAACCCCCAGAAGGCAGAAAGGTGGCTTTCATTTTATGTGGAAAAAACAAGACTGTCAACAAACCTGCAAGACTCAGGAAAGCTGTGAAATATTTACTACATAATAACAGCGCATACAGTTTTGGACATATATAAACACCCATGGTTTCTTCTGAAATCTGAGCTGTGTGTAGGGAGTTTTACTGCTGTAACCCCCTCTGCTCCCCTGGGAAGGCTTCACTCTGCTGAGAGGTTTTGATGGCATTCAGCTAACGAGAACATTAGTGAGGTCAGGTACGGATGTAGGATGATTCGTTTTGGATCACAAACACCACTCCAACTCATCCACAAAGTGATAGATGGTGATCAATCACGGCAAAGAACACAGTCCCACTGCTCCATACCACACAAATCTCAACCAATCACAGAATACTCTCAAGCTGGAAGTGTGAAGGTTAGCGCTTCCTGCCTCAGAAACATGTAAAGCATCCAAGCGTCTTTCAAACGGCCACTAACAGGACTTGATTTCACAGCTTAACACGCTTGCATGAGAACACTAATTGCTTGTTCTGTTACATTAACTGATTAGCAGATGCTAGCCTTAATGAAGCCTACAGGGCAGCATTACGTAAATAAAATTAATTAAAGGCCACTTCTTGACTCTACTCTGCTTTTCTACTTCTCCATCAGGTAAATGTGGTCCTGGTTCTGAAACCGGGTTCTTTAATAGTCCCTGTTCTTTCGTGGTTAAAAGTGAGCTTAGTAGGGACTAAACGGTGATGTGTAAACCTTGCACAGCACCGATTGTCCAGAGTCGTCACTCTACGCCACGCAACGCAGACGACCAGCACCAACTCTCCATTTGTAAAATCTCCAGCTGCAGCAAAGATTACATTTGTTTTTATCTGACTCACGGTTCAAATGCTCATACTAATAGATATATGAATATTTTATGTAGTTAACAACAAAATTAATGTCAAATCAAATTACCGTTACAATGACAATTTAATATGTGTAAGTGCACACAGAATTGGACGATTTTAAATAAATTCTGTAAAATGTTCTGTTCTCATTTCAAGTCAAATATAATGACTAGTCTCGTAGTTGCGGTTGACTTTACTGCTTTTCATAACGTCGACCCTCCTCCACTTGCAGCGTAACCAAGAAAGCGGATTGGCTTTATTTACTGAAGGCGGGACTTGCGTGTTACGAGAACTCTCATTGATATTTCAACATGTGATATTTTCTATCCTCCTACAAAACTTACATAGTGCGGTTTCTGCAGTGTTGAGCACAGAATGGCAACGACAGAGACACTATTTTCCCTATTACAGCTCAGTGAAGCCTCACAATGATTTTGAAGCTGCATATTAAAGCTAAAAATACTACCTACCGTTGCTTTAATGCTGAGAGTCTGGTAACTGGAGAAAGCTTTGGGAGAAAACCTACGGCTAGTGACTGAACTGGACAATGGTAAATGGAGCTCATTCTCACTTGTCTCCCACACCTACAGTCACGCCAGAAACAAACTCAGTTAAACCGCATTGGCACGAGCTGAGCGAATGGGAGAGAGGGAGGAAAAAGATGCAGAGACAGAGGCAGGAAGGTGCGTTAGTTACTGATTTAGCGCAGGTGGAGGTGCTGGAGCTTTGCCCAACTTTACAGCTGCAGCTCCTCTCCTCCTCTTCTCTGTTCTGTCCTCTAAATCCCTCTTCTCTCCTCTGAGACTGTCTTTTCTAGTCTAATGTCCATTCCAAATAGCTTTAGCAATCCAGCTTATCACAAGAATGAACAACAACAACAACAAAAACAATGCAAAAAATATTTACAGTAAATTTCATAGCGATATGAGGGTTTAATTCCAGCTGTTACACGAACTCACGCTATCAGCAGCTCTTTCAACTTAATTTATCTCTCTCTCTAAAGGTCTCCTGCCACATCTTTCTCCTTATGTCTCGCATTTGTCTCTCTCTCTCCAACCCTCATCTCTTTATGTCTCTATTTCTCTCTTTTTTTTCTCGTCTTGTCTCCACCATTTGTATCACTGCACACTTCTCTCTATCCATCGGTCTCTTTCCGCCTCTTTTTCTGTGTTTCTGGACCTGCCCCCAAAACTGTATCTCTTTTTTCTTACTACAACTCTCCTTCTATCTCTTTTCCTCTCTCTCCTACCATCTCCCTCGCTCTTGATACCACCCCCCACTTTTACACTGCGATCCCACCTGCTCCCGCCTTTTCCAAACAGCCATTTCTCTCTTCCTAACAGTCTACACACAAAATCCTCATGGGATTCACACAAACACACAAACACACACACACACACACACACACACACACACACACACACACAATGTGTCTTGATCCCTCTCCCCGTCCCCCCTATTCCCAACAGGTCCCAAGAGTTCCAGCACATCCTTCATTTCTGTCCGTCCTTCCCTAGTCTCCCTGTTAATGCATAAATCTGCAGTACGGTGGAAAGAGGGGGATTTTCACTCCTCTTCCCACCTTCCATCCACACACACACACTATGGAGAAATGACACAAGAGCACTAGTAACTCACAGAAAATGACTGTCGGATGCACGATGACAAGAAACCAAAGAGAAGAAGAAGAAGAAGAAGAAAAAGAAAGAAAGAAAGAGAGAGAGAGAGAGAGAGAGAGAGAGAGAGAGAGAGAGAGAGAGAGAGAATTAAGTTAAGGGAGAACTGCACTGAACAGATTCAGAAAGTGGGAGAGGGTTGGGAAATGTCCCAGACTGAAAATATAGAAAGTGAGAGCAAGCAAGCGATAGAGAGAAAGAAAGAGAGAGTGAGAGAGAGGGAGAAATAGAGAGAGACAAAAGAAGAAGAAAAAAACAGAGACTGAGGTATGAAAATGGAGGAGTGTCATACTCACAGTCTCAGACATCCTTTCTTCGGGTCGTTACTCTCATCTCTGCAGCGAGCAGCGGTCCCACACACACACACACACACACACACACACACACACACACACACACACAAACACACTCTCACTGCGCTTTTTTTCCAGCCCTCTGTACCCTCTTCCACTGTCCTCCTCTTCTCCTTGTAATCCTTTTCTTTCTTTTTGTCTTACTGTTTCTTTCTCCCTCGCTGTCTCTGGATGGAAGACTTCAGCACTAATGCCCCTCTGCTCACTGAAAAAAACCCTCTATCTCTCTCTCTCATTCCCCTGTTCTTGCTCTTCTCCCCTCCTTCTGCCTCACCCCTTTTTCTCTTTCCCACCCTCCCTCCCTCCCTCCACTCTCCTCTTTCTCCGACTCTCACTTTTCCTCTCACTCTCTCAGGCAGTTCATTTCACATCTCCATTTACTCTCTCCCTGTTTATTATGTATTACCTCTCTCTTCCCTTTCTACATCTTCTATCTCTCCTTTCCCTCCGTTCGCTGGTTTGGTCACTCCTCTATTATTCCCTCTCTCTCTCCCTCTGATCGCTTTTTCTTCTCCCTCTCACCTGTCTTTACACTGTTTCTACTTATTTTGTCTCTTTTTTACTCTATTTTTCTTTTTTTTTCTTCACTTCCCCTTTGTTCTCTGTTCTCAACTCTCTCTCTCTCTGATTCTCTCTCTCTCTCCCTCTCATACACATTTTCTCTCCCTCTCTCAAACTGTTCAATTCACATCTCTATTGACTTTCACTGTTTATATCATAGCATCCCCTCCTTTCTTCTCTCTTTATCTCATTTCCTCTTTATCACTTTTACTTTGCAGAGAGCAGGTGCTATAAGGATGTGTGTGTGTGTGTGTGTGTGTGTGTGAGAGAGAGAGAAAAACAGAGAGAAAGAGAGAGAGAGAGAGAGAGAGAGAGAGAGAGAGAGAGAGAGAAAGAATGAGAGAGAGAGGACAATGAAAAAGGTTTTGGGGGCTTCAACGTTCCTGAGTGCTCCAGATATAGATGTATGACATCATTGCCACAGAGCCACGTGTGCACATACTCACACACCTTACACATAACATACACTCTGACACACACACACACACACACACACACACACACACACAGAGCACGTGAAAATGCTGAGTGCTCCAAAAATAGACCTGTGACTTCATCGACCCGTGGACCCTTCGTCCCTTTGAGACTCAACTCTCATTCATATTGTATACAAGTGACAGTGTGTGTGTGTGTGTGTGTGTGTATGTATGTGTGTGTCTGTGTGTGCGTGCATGAATGTATGTGCATGTGTCTGCTAAGTTACTATGATGTCCTCTTAAAGAGCAGAGGGACAGTCACAGACTGCCTCACTCTGTCTCTCTTACAAAACTTGTAGGTCTTCTTCCTTTCAGCTGCAAACAAGTGATGAGGACTGCAGGGTTTTAACAAGGGACACATATAAGAGTGTGTGTGTGTGTGTTTGTGTGTGTGAGAGAGAGAGAGAGAGAGAGAGAGAGAGAGAGAGAGAGAGAGAGAAGGAGATGTATTATTTAGCCTGGATTTCAGATGTATGAAGCTCACTCCTGCGGAACAGTGAAAATTTAAAAATAGCTTCCAAAGTTCAGTCTTAGAGGTTGCTTTTTCTGTTTCTCCTGATCCGTTCTTCTCACACTATTCAACAACGATGAGGTCGACAAAGTTCAATTTAACACTAACGTACACGGGTTAATCAGCGTCCAGCACAAACAGAACAGAGTCCGAGCAGCCGTACTTAGTCTCACACTCTTTTGGTGGGGCCAGCCTTCTGTGTCGCTCCATCACTCAGCAGGATGTGAGTGAATGCAGGCGTATGTTAACAGAACCCGCAGTTCGCTACCGCAAACCTAGCTAGTGGATTGACTTGATAAAAAAGTAAATTAAAGAGAAAATTGGGTAAAAATCACTTCTAAGAGCACAAAAATGCGGTCTATATCTGAGCAGGTGAGCCGTGAAAAATGCTGACGTAAACCTACTCCTAACACAAAAGCTTTCGTTTTATCACTAGCTGAAAGCGGAGTTCCTCTCTGGTCCTGCTGAGGTCAGATGGTTTTGGAGAACAGGATTTTAGCTACAGACAGGAGCCGTCTTAACTGCTTTAGATCCACAATGATATCTGGGATACACTACAGAGTCAGGCTGATTAAAAATATTATATCCTCGCTGTCTGAGTTTTTGTGGATCGTTTGAAATCAGACCAACATTAAAACGACAAAATTACATGAAATAAAGTATTTTCCACTGATTTTCCACTGAAATTTAAGAAGGTACTTCCTTCTCCTGTGAAAGTACTATTTTGGAGATACGTAAATGTATTTGGACTGCCACAATACATAAAGCAAGAGAGCAGTAAATCCAAATGCAGTCAAACTTGAAACGCAATTCTGTCCGAGCACATGCTTCCTCCAAGACATGTGAAGCCAACCACTACTTCTTTTCAAACTACTGCTAACATGACAACACAGGGCAGCTCAACACACTTAAAGGAGAATGCTAATCTGCAAATCTGTCATGCCGGCTGATCTAAGAGTAAAAGTTTGGACTGCATGAGCCAGCAGTTACGACTTTGGTACTTTGGTGATGCTATGCCCGCTTTCTCCTAATCAGAGTCAGTGTCAGCGTTAGCATTTTTGGCTAAACTGTCTGTTTGACCCTGAGTAACTCAGATCTAAGTCTAGAGGGAATCAGCACTCTGCAGTTTAGCGTTTAACACATTCAGTCCAATTCAGGAGCTAATGACTGGCTCTTACTGAGTCAGCTCACATATACTTAACACAGAAACTGCTAAACTCCAATAGACCTTTCTCAAATAAACAAACAAAAAAAAGATAAAAGAGAGGCTTCAGTTGAGATGTTACTGAGGTCTCATTTTCATGAAGTGACCTAAACAGCCAAGATTTCTTCGGAAATCTATGTTATTAACAAGTCCGTGCCCCAATGCGACAGCAGCTGCTTCTGCACTCGGTGCGGAAATAGTCCCAACAGCATTAGTGAAATCAGTAACTCAGCTAACAAACAATGTCCCCTTAACATTTGCTGGCACTGTATTTTATTCCCATGTATAAGAAATGTACAAGATGTACAAGTTAAACAGATGTGTGTTGCAGAAAAGACATTCCAGGGACATAATTAAAATCTTACAGTGGGCCGCATTTAGCCCAGGGGCCAGACTTTGGACTTCAAAATAACAGTGATGCTTCACTGAGATGTAACAGGGAGAACAGAGCTTCTGTTGTTGCTACTCCAGGCTCAGCACTGAAGAATCTGCAATATGTAACTTTTGGACGAGGGTAGGACAGTGCTGTAAAAGTGTATTTCACTCTGCAATTGTAGGGGCAGCCCATGAACACAAATACAAATATTTACCTAGTGTTCCTTTAAGCTCATGTGCAGCTACTCCAATTCAATTGCCAAGCACTTTTCAGTTAAAATGAAGAGCGTCTGTGCAACTGAACATGTGTGACAGCGATGAGTGTATCTTAAAGTAAACTGCATTCAAACCTATATCCCACACAGGCATATATTTATACTGCCCTCTGCTGGACATCTCAGACACTGCACGTTCAATGTGCAGTTCACGCCCAGATGGATGCAGCCTCCAATTCAGCCGTAATTGTTTCTCCTGTTTTGCATTAAATCTCTGGTAGGTGGAATAGACCTGCAGAGAATCTCAGTTTTATTTGTTTACTTGTCGATTCCTCTGCTTCATCTCTTTACACAGATGTTCACTCCATCTTCTCTATGGTAGTCTGTCTGAGAGAGTGTTTCAATGGCAGCAGTGCATCAGAAACACATGCTGTTCCCAACAGACTGCACCACGCTGCACTTGTGTTTGTGTGTGTGTGTGTTTGAATAATAAATATTTCTGAGGGAATATCTGCACTAGTACAGTCTGAAACGGCAGGACCATAACCGAACAATATTGCCAGAGGCCTTTTGTTGCCGCAATAAACAATTCATTATCAGCAGGGGTTCTGAATATTGGAACAATGCGTCTTAATCTCAGCCGCACTTTATCCTTGTCACTAATTTGGCATTATGATTCGCGTTTCACTAAAATACGACTCACATTCATTTCCAATTACTGAAAATAGTCCAGCTAGCTATGACAACAGCAGTTTCACAGTGGGATGTGCAAAACAAAATGCTGCTTTTATAGGACTCTGGAGTTCTGTGATGAAGAAAACATGGATAAAATGGACAAAATGAGATTTAACATCCAGAAACTGGGTATTTGTTTTCCTAAGAAGAAAAAAGATGTACACAAAAACTCTCAGGGATAATAGCACCCCCTTGAGGACAATCTGTACCCTGCTAAACATGAGCAAGTGAGTTTAAAACTTAAAACCCTGAAAACGGAAAAGCAACATGAAGCCCAGCCCAAGACCACTACTGTGCCCTAGTTTCTGGGTTAATATCAGCCTGGAAATTATTCCACAAACTGCTTTCATTAGGTGCTGACTCACTACATTGTAACAAAATAGCAAAAAATCTTTTGATTTTGATTGAAACATGAGTCCACACCTCCAGCCATTTCACTGTGAGAGAGTTTTCTGTGAAGACAAGCGTGCGGGTGGATCCACTTTAACTGCGCTGGGCTTGAGAGGTATTTTATGAAGTCTGAGTTTTGCTCCCATGAGAAATGTGGCTTTAATTCCTCTGAAAAGAAGTAAGTCTCCTATAAGATAAATTAAACAGTGGGATGTGTGTGTGTGTGTGTGTGTGTGAGAGAGAGAGAGAATACAAAGAGTATTAAAGATATTGACATAATCCCACCTCTATAACTCTCTAATTCTTTCTTCTCTCTCTTTCTCCAGTCCTATTTAAATTATCTCTCGTTTTTTCTTCTCTCAAGTTCTCTGTACTTTCTTCAATCTCACTTTCCAACTCTTTTCCATCTCCCTCTCATTTTCTACCCCTCTATTTACCTCATCCCATTCCTACTCTTTATGTTGTCCACTCTCCCTCTCCCGCACTCATCACTATCCTTCTCTCTCTCTCTCTCTCTCTCTGCACATTCACTAGTCTTTATCCGTGGATCCCTCCGACATGTCTTTTCCATTACCATAGAGACAAGGCACTAAAACTTTCATCACCCCCAGGGGAGAAGAGATGGTTGGAGGGATGGAGGAAAAGGGGGAATGAGGAAAAGAAAGTCAGATCCGGGGACTAGCCCGGCTTCGGAAGAAAAACATCACTGTCGCCCTCAAGTGGCAAAACAGAGAAAAACGCCCCAATCGCGCCAATGTTCCATGTGGGATTTTCTGTCCTCCTTTGGAGGTGTTTATCATCCTCTGATGAAGAAACATGTGCATACACAGATACTTTCCACCCAAATAGCCATGAGAACATGTCGATATTTAATATTAATATTTCCATTTGAGGTTGAATTTAACACCAGAGTAGTGAAATGTTATGCTATGGCTATGCTGTGATAACTCAACTGTTTCGCTACTATGGAAGAGGTACAGTTTCTTCCTACTACGTTTAATAAGTGCTGTACATGTTTTTAACAGATTCTAATGTTGGCCAAACTAACAGCATTTCTACAGTAACTCACACCGACGTTACATTTAATAAAACACTTTTATTCTTGGGCTCCGTCTACAGTTGAAGAGTGTAATTCACTTGTACAGCACTGTTCTTAAATCAAGGAGCAGGGGTGGTTTTCTACTCTCTTCCAAAAGTTACATAGCTCCATTTCTGCAGTGCTGAGCCCTGAGAGGCTCTATTCTCCTTATTACTGTTCAGTGACACATGATATATTTCACATTAAACCACCCTGGCTTTGTTTATATCCTTACAATTTAACTACACCAATTTATTTCAACTATTAAAACATCTTCAGAGTTCTCCTGTGAGCCAGGAGTCAGGTGTGTCCAATAGGAGAACGGAACAGAAAGAGTCCTCACTTCTGGTTATACAGCTTAATAAGAAATCCTGCTTTATATAATCTCCCCGAGAGCCAGCACTTATCTCAACAAACCATTACAGCAGAGGATACCTGCTCTTTCCTTATCACAGACCCACCAGGTCAATCCGTCTTAACCTCACAGGGGATCCAATTTTTAGTGTAGAGGAAGGGGAGGAGAGAGGGTAAAGAAGGGATTTTTAGGTTCGACATGGCCGAATAATTGTGTGTGAGTGGAAAAAAAATATTTATGGAAATTAAGAATGTCAACACACTGTAGTTGAAGCTCCCTAATTTATTAAGGCATTAATGCTGCAACGCAAAATGCTGATTCATGATGAAAGCCATGTAGGGCAAAACATTGCAGCATTAACCCTTATAATTTAGGGAACTTCAAATACAGAGTGCGGACATGCTTTATATTTCCCCTGTGTTTGTGTCATGTGTTTGCACATGAAACACACTGTGGTGTGTAAAAAATCTTAAACCATTCATTCATTATCTGTAAGCGCTTATCCAGTTCAGGGTCGCGGTGGGTCCAGAGCCTACCTGGAATCATTCAGGGCGCAAGGCGGGAATACACCCTGGAGGGGGCACCACTCCTTCACAGGGCAACATACACTCACACCTTTGGTTTTTGGACTGTGGGAAGAAACCGGAGCACCCGGTGGAAACCCACACGGACACAGGGAGAACACACCACACTCCTCACAGACAGTCACCCAGTGGAAACCCACACGGACACGAGGAGAACACACCACACTCCTCACAGACAGTCACCCGGAGGAAACTCACGCAGACACAGGGAGAACACACCACACTCCTCACAGACAGTCACCCTGAGGAAACCCACGCAGACACAGGGAGAACACACCACACTCCTCACAGACAGTCACCCGGAGGAAACTCACGCAGACACAGGGAGAACACACCACACTCCTCACAGACAGTCACCCGGAGCGGGAATCAAACCCACAACCTCCAGGCCCCTGGAGCTGTGTGACTGCAACACTACCTGCTGCGCCACTGTGCTGCCAATCTTAAACCAGCAGAAGTATAATATAATCATCACGTCAGTACACTTCCATTCATTTTACATCCTGTTCATGCCAAAACTTAAAGTATGCCACACAAACTGCATTAACTATTTATCAGCTACTCTTGCCACAACCACTATGAGCAAAACAAATTCAGTCACAAGAAGCTAGCAATAAATAGACTGCTGAGGACATCTACATTTTTCCTTTTACTACCATTACTCTAATACAATCAAAATTAATAAAACCCCAAAAGATTTAACAGTAAATAACACTACTAGATTTAGTCATGGGTCCCTTCTTAAAATACTGAATCATTCTTCCCTTGTTAAAATACAGATACGTCATTAAAACACCTCACATCATTTCTCACTCACATCTCAGTGACTGAACTGTACAACAAGCAGACCTTCTGTTTAATAACCTGTGTCAGAGAAGATCCACTGAAGTGTTCTTTCAAATACAGAAATAAAATATAGACGTGTTATTTTCCTGTCACTGACTACAAAATATGAAACATCTTCAGAGGTCTATTTACAATATTTCACCACAAAAAAAAAAAAAATCACCACAGACATTATTTCATTAGAAAATGCACAAAAATTTCCACCAACCTGCTGTGATCTCGCCCCACGCCCCACACACGGATGCTACTGACTGGCTGAGAGTGTAGTAGGGTGTGGTCTAAAGGGTCAATCAGGGTCAATGTGATGTCCTGCAGAACCAATAGCATCGCTTTGCCCTGAAAAAAAGAAAATGACATTTCTGTCATTGTATGAAACACAAAATAAATAATTAATTGATTGATGGTCTGTAAGCGCTTATCCAGTTCAGGGTCGCAGTGGGTCCGGAGCCTACCCGGAAACACTGGACGCAAGGCAGGAACAAACCCCAGAAGCGGTGCCAGTCCCCCACAGGGTGACACACACCCACAGACTCACTCACACCCATGGACACTTTTGAGTCGTCAATCCACCTACCAATGTGTATTTTCGGACCAGAGGAAACCCATGCAGACACAGGGAGAACACACCAAAATCACTCGGAGCGGGACTCGAACCCACAACCTCCAGGTCCCTGGAGCTGTGTGACTATGACACAATGAAACCACAACAAAGGTGGAGGTAACATTAAGCATTGTTTGCTCATTGTGTATTCACTTGCTGTTATTGTTTGGGACTGAACACAGCTCTGTGACAGATCAGTAGAGGAATAATTTTACGAGCTGCTGTTGTGAGTCGCATAAAAACAAATGTGATCTCTGCTGTAGCTGGAGATTTTACAGATGGAGAGTTTGTGCTGGACGTCTGCGTTGCGTGGCGTAGAGTGACAAGGTTTGCAAATGCAAGGTACAAAATTAGCCTAATGGCCAGGTGGATTTCAGTAGAGCAGGTACCATGCAGTGGGAAAGTGCCGTAATTATGTAAGTGGTCTAAAATTTTGGTCATAGTGCATTTCTTAAAGAATAATGAGATTATAAATCCATGTATCCTCCTCTTCCTCAGTCTACCTTACCTCCTCCCTCTCTGCTGTGTTGGCTCTCTCTCTCCGGCGGAGTGTGTGTGCCTGAGGGGGTGTGTTTGGTCGCTGGAGGAGTCTGATGCAGTCGCTGACCACAGCGCTGCTCCTGCCGGCCACCAGATCTGCTTCATACACCTCCATCCAGCCCAGAGAGTGCACACGAAACACCTGAGGCACACACACAAACAGCTGCTTCATGCATTTATCTGTCATTTTATGATATACAGTGGAATGTGTCTTCCGCATTTAACACATCCATAGCATTGAACACAAAGACACACACACACACACACTGGTGCACTAGGTACAGTAAACACACACACACACAACACACACTAGTGCCCAAGAGGCAGTGAACACACACAAAGACACACACATAAATAATATATATGAACTTTATAAGATCTGTCTCATCTTTGAAGTATTTCACATGGATCACTTCTCAGTGATGCTCAGTGTTTTTAAAACATACTCATTTCCTATTTACAGCCCAGAAAAACTGTACTGCTTTAGTGACCAGTGTGCCATCTGCAATGCACAGAGGAGCTCTGTGTTTCTGAGACATACACCCACTCTCTCTCGCTCCTTTCTTTCTCCCTTTTCCACGCCTCCTTCTCTCTTAATACAATGGAGCGCTTTAGAGCTGGTATTTATCTGCATGTTGCTCCCTTGGAAGAACTGTAATTAAAGCCGTAAAGAAAAGCCAACCCTTCATTGTCTCAAGTTCCACTGCATCCACTCGGAGTGACTTTTGTTTCCTCTCATTTCTTCTATCTGTTAACTCACATCAGTGAGTCCAGATGTCAATGTCATCCCAGCACATGCTTGTACCACACTGCGGATTATGTAATCCCACAGTGCATTGCGTTTAGCCATTAAAACAAGAAAGTGTTTACTCTGTCCGTCCTCCTTATCTTCCCCCAATCCTTTCTTTTCTCTCTACACAGACAAATAAAATTAAGCATGTTCTATATTTACACTACCAGCAGGGGGCGCTCATGGCCTGGTGGTTACAGAACTGGGCTTGTAACTAGAAGGTTGCTGGTTCGAACACCAGACTCGGCAGGTCATGACTGAAGTGCCCTTGAGCAAGGAACCTAGCCCCCAACTGCTCCCCAGGAGCCATGGCTAGGGCATGTGTTCTCACTGCCCCCTAGTGTTCACTAGTGTGTGTAAATGTGTGTTTCACTGCACGGATTGGGTTAAATGTGGATACGAAATTCCTTTGTTAGCACAGTGGCTAATAAACTGAGTCTAATTCTAATTCTAAAAGTGGCAACAAAAAACCCACAAATTATTGCAGTTCCATTTTCAGCCAAAAGGGGAATCCTGATGAGCACTCTCTTCTATTCGACATTATCATAAATAGCCCAAGAGTGTCCCTTGTGGCCTGGAAGAGTGTGAACAACAAGGGCATGAGCATTCAATGTATTTTCAGGCAATCGCATCAACCAGGCTCAAACAAACAATGTGAAGGTGCGAGTGTACGCAATGCAACAGGGCTTACGTCCCTGAGACATCTCTGATTAATGCTAATATGGGAGCAGTTGCCCAACTCAGAAACAACACCTAAGTGGAATACAGAGGTCAGTGCTGTATGAGAACACACCTGTGTGTCCAGGTCATCAATGGGGATGACTGTATCAGCAGGAGCATGTGGCACTTTCGCTCTGTGAAAAGAAAACAGAGGTTTTGGCTTTAAAAGCATCTCAGCTTTTTGAAATAAAATGTCTCCCGTGTTGGATGTGTTCAAATGATGGGGCTAAAGGTAATCTAGACACATCTGCTGAATGGCTACAGTGACTTGTCTAAAAGTTTGTTTGTTTGTACATTTATATGACTTTTGACTTTATGCTGCATACCCATTCCTTTAAAGCAACACTAGGTAGTATTTTTATCGTAAAATGCCAGCTTCAGAATCATTGTGATACTCCAGTGAGCTAGAACAGAGCCTTTGCCTTTGCTACTCTGAGCTCAGCACTGCAGAAACTGCACTATGCATTACACTCTGCAGCTGTAGAGGGTGCCCAGGAGCAAAAATACCAAATACATTTGTATACAGTAATAAACGCATAGTGTTGCTTTAAGTTACATTAAAATATACTTTGGCCTTGTGTCTCCAGTTTCTTTAATTTTATTACAACACTTCAACAACTATGACGTATACATCATCAATGTTGTGTGTGGCTGTTCCTCACTAACGCTTTTGATGAATAATGAGAGGGTAAGTGAGTATTTACCTAAGGTTTACGTAGCTGTAAGGCATGCAGCGAGCTCCTTCACACCATCTCTCCCTCTCCCTCCTCTCCTCCACCCTTCTGCTCTCTCGCTCTCTCTGCTCCTCCACTCTCCTTCTCTCTTCCTCCATCCTCCTGCTCTCCTGCTCTCTCTGCACTTCAACTTTCCTGCACTCTCGCTCTCTCTGCTCCTCCACCCTTCTGCTCCCTCGCTCCCTCTGCTCCTCCTTCCTCCTGCTCTCTCGATCCCTGGAGTCGGAGTGGATGGAGGCCTCCTTCTGGTTCTGTGGAAAGGGAAAGATGCAGTAAATCAAGGGTTCTCTGCCTTTCACGCCTCAAGGCCCGGTTGTTTACCACCAAAATGCATGAAAACACATTGATGTTTGAGTGCCTACCCCTGCAATACGTTACATGTATAATTAAACTTAACATATCAATAGAGTCGGCTAATGTGTGCAGAATGGTGGCAGATTAATTAGAGTACGTCTTAATATTTAAACCTCTCAAACTGCTCAAAGGAGACGGCTGAAACAGGAAGTGTGTATGTTGATGCATATGCAGCCAAATGTAGATAAGAATGCTTTGTGCACCAGTGTTGCGGGAGTTATATTAATATTGTACTTTGAAAAAATAATATTTCATTTATGTTATTTAGTCAATAGTCGGTGTGTGAGTGTGTGTCGCCCTGCGATGGACTGGCACCCCCCCTCCAGGGTGTGTTCCTGCCTCGCGCCCTGTGATTCTGGGTAGGCTCCGGACCCACCACAACTCTGAACTGGGTAAGTGGTTACAGACTGAGTATGAATGAATGAATGAATGAATGAATGCATAGTCAATAACATGGATTCCTGTTATATTAGTTTCCACTCAGTTTTGGTACAATTTCCTCAGAAATCTTATATAAATTGCATACGTGTGTGTGTGTGTGTGTGTGTGTCTGTATCTTACCAGGTAATTGTTGTTAAGGAAGCTGTTAACAGGTTCAGTCACTTCAAAGCAGAGTGAGGTGGGTGAAGAAGAAGATGATGAAGGCACAGGCTCCACAGAGCTGTCTGATACGATGCTACTAGGTCTCTGTAAACACACACATAAACATAGTCATTTAAAACTGAGACGAGTAATTTACAAATGCATCTTATAAATAAAAGACACAATGTATTTGATGCAAAACACTGAACAGCGCTCCCTTGTGGAGGAGATGCTTACAGTGAGAAAATATGTGAGGAAATGGGACCACTTGTGAAGCAGTTTCTAAACTTGAGTCAGTGAGTGAGTGAGTGAGTGTGTGTGTGAGTGAGTGTGAGTATGTGAGTGAATGAGTGAGTGAGTGAGTGAGTGAGAGTATGTGAGTGAATGAGTGAGTGAGTGAGTGTGAGTGAGTATGTGAGTGAGTGAGTGAATATGTGAGTGAGTGAGTGAGTGAGTGTGAGTGAGTATGTGAGTGAGTGAGTGAGTGAATATGTGAGTGAGTGAATATGTGAGTGAGTATGTGAGTGAGTGAGTGAGTGTGAGTGAGTGAATATGTGAGTGAGTGAGTGAGTATGTGAGTGAGTGAGTGAGTGAGTGAGTGTGAGTGAGTGAGTGTGAGTGAGTGAATATGTGAGTGAGTGAGTGAATATGTGAGTGAGTGAGTGAGTGTGAGTGAGTGAATATGTGAGTGAGTGAGTGAGTGTGAGTGAGTGAATATGTGAGTGAGTGAGTGAGTGAGTGAGTGAGTGATTGATTGTGTGAATGAGTGGGTGAGTGGGTGAATGAGTGGGTGTGTGAGTGAGTGAATGTGTGAGTGAGTGAGTGTGTGAGTGTGTAAGTATGTGAGTGAGTGAGCGAAAAGTTTACATTATATCTGTGTGTGTGTGTATGGTGAGTGGTATCTGTGAGTGGGTGAGTGGGTGAATGAGTGGGTGTGTGAGTCAGTGAGTGAGTGAGTGAGTGTGTGTGTGAGTGAGTGTGAGTATGTGAGTGAATGAGTGAGTGAGTGAGTGAGTGAGAGTATGTGAGTGAATGAGTGAGTGAGTGAGT